>NC_143588.1:110273221-110578212 GCF_048544385.1 Mastigoproctus giganteus
ATATATAACACAAAAAGAAATGAGTCGTTCTCATGGCCAACTCTTAATGCAAACTTAAAGCAGAAGGCGAGATAAATATGATTTAGGACGCAGCATTTAGCAATGTGGCCATCACTTTATCAAATCACACTACACATCCATCGCGATTGCTAATCAATATTTTAGCTTGATGAAACTCACCGATGGTCAAAAACATGACACAGACTTACCAGATTAGAACAGCTGTTGATATAGAATAAATGACAGTAAATGATAAAAAGCAAGTTCAAGTAATGATAAAAACCATTATTTTAGTTATAAAAAACACCACATCTCAGGAAAAAGATTTACGCATATTACTAGCGCCCTCTCACCATTCAAAGCACTGATTGCCTCTATCACAGACTACTATGTGGCCTCTATCATAAAGTATTTTCTATACTGGTACACAGTACAGTAATTGCATCAAATGGTCATTTAGGACATTGCTAAAAAAAAGCCTCAGTAGAAACCCTTCACCACGACTTTCCCGGTGTTCAGTAGAAATTCACGGATTATCCTGCCCTGATTCATATTTAAATAAATCCTTCTAAATTTAAACATTTGTAAATTTCCTTCAAAAAGAGATCTTTTGACATTACAGTCTCGTTGGGTGGTGCCCTTATTATTAAAGTTGAAATTCGCAAAGACCTTGGACTCCAAATTTAATTTTGCTCCTCATATTATCTCTTGAAGAAATTTACAGGCACTGTTGGGATTTAAAAACAACATCTTTTAAATGGCTCTTCTCTCCAGGTATTCATTAAAGACTGTATTTTATTCCGAAACTGAATTTTTATATTTTAAAACCAACCATTCCATTCTATATGTCTACTCAATTTGAGCAGGAGCTGCTTACTCCAATTTGAAAAAAAAAAAAAAAAAAAAAATTCACCTTTGAATATTGGTTTCTCAAATGAACATTTTTCAAAATCAACTTTAAGAAGCCCTCTTGGTAGGACATTTAGTAGAATCACCATCCAGCCCACACCAGGTGGAAAAGACCCGAGTTCGAGTCCCGTCAATTACGTGAGGAATTTGTGGGCTTTTTTCAAAACGTGGCTGAGTTAGCCAGTCTCATGTGAGGGCAGTATTGTTGTCCTCCTTAGAAACGCGGGTTTTTCGTCCAGCAAACATCGACCACAGAGCCACACGCAATTTTTACAAACAGTATACTGTATACGGAACAATATGGTTTTAGTCGCTGATGCTCCTAAAACCTAATAATAACAAGAACTTTCAGGAAAGCATCTCAAAACCGATTATGGCTGAATGCTTACATTGTTCTCTATTTGAAGTCGAAATTCTAAAGACAAAGTTCTCCATCCATCCATCCTCAATAAATCCTATAATCCAAAAAAGTCGATTATCCTGTTATTTTGGAAGTAATTTGGCTGAAATTCTTCGCAGATAAAGTACATTTAAGCCTAAACTAATTTCCCTGTTCAACAGACGTCATTGAATTACTATGCCCATTTTGCTCTGCCTGATTTCAAGCATTAATTTTAACCTTCTCTCTCTTCTGATCGGACTTATTTTAACCAGACATGTAAAAGAATTGCCAAACGTACTCTTTGTAGTCTTAGACCATATTGTGTAGTATATAATATATCTGCAAATTGCATGTATTCTATAGTCGATTTGCTGTTTGCCTGACGAAAAACCCGAGTTTCCAGTAGAAAAAAACAGCCAAGTGTATATTACAGTACTAATACTGTATATTAGTGATTATCAGACTTATAAAATATCGCGTGGTGCAAATGATATGTCGTGGCCCTCAACAGCAGGTTTTAAGAAAGTGGTAAAAACAAAGAAAGAAAGAAAGTAGGGAAAGTTAACTTGGGGTCACTGAGACGAAAGGTAAGTTGTAAGCTTACGTCTCGATGGTGGATGGTGCTAAACGTGTATGGTTGGTTGCACAAATAGTATTTTTGAATGGCTGTAATCTGGATGTAGGAGTAGGAGGTAAAAAGATGAAGAAGAAAACTACGACACGGGTCTACTGTGCCTCCTTGTCTAGAAAACGTTCCCAAATGGCACCTCTGCCAACGTTTATATCGACATGTGAGCTGGGCTATGTTGAATAGTCTAGGCTTCTAGGGACTGTCTTCAATACAATTATGTGTAATTTGGCGTTTTTGAATTTATGTGCAATTTTCCTTCATGGATGACCATAACTCATAGTCTTTTTGTACCTCCGAGTAGCTCTACGGTGTTTGGATACGCAGCATTCAGCTTGCAGTATATATATATCTACCCTACAGACTGAGTCACACCTTCATGGGGTGGATCCCATAGTCCTCAGCATCTTATTAAGTTTGAGATTTTATTATTATTATTATAGTAAGGTCACCCGTAAATTATTACATAAACTTGTGTTTCGTGTCTGTAAATTGCGTGCGTTCTCTGGTCGATTTGCCTGTTTTGCTGGACGAAAAAACCCCAGTTTCTGGGGAGAAAAAACTTTTCTATGCCTGGTACCAACTAACTCAGCCACTGAGTGAAAAATGAGAACTAAAGTTCCTCGCGTCATTGACGGGATTCGAACCCGAGCCTTTTCCACCTGTTGTGGGGAAGACGGTGACGATACTACTGTGCTACACGTGCATACGATGGGGGTTACCAGTGAAATATACTTTTGAAATGTTTGACAATATTGATGGACTTTCCTACTCTTGGGTAATATCTAAAAGTGAAAGGGAAGATCGCCACAGTCGTTCAGACCGAGAGGGCTTCCCATACTCTGGGTTGGTTCCTTTAATGGTGTGATTAGTGAGCTGCATGGGTGAAATTGTTGTGGGGAAAAATGTCTTTTTCCCTATTAAGTTTGGCATCTAGTTCCTTGGGACTACAATTCAGATCAATCAGTATAGGGCGCTTTACTACTCAGTCTTAAAGTTTTTTGTGGGAGAGGAAGGGGATGTGACTGGAGAGAAAATCCAAAACGATATATATGCGTTAGTTCGTTCGAAATACCTGCCCAACTGAGCCTTAAATTTATTTAGGCTATCAACTTCCACAACAAGGGATGGAAGTCTCTTCCACCAACCAACTACCCGCTGGCTAAAGGCAAATTTCCGCACATCTATCCTACATCTGTCTTTCCTCAATTTGAATTTATGCCCTCTCAGGTGATTATTCTGAGCAAGAGGAAGAATCCCATCGGCATTGAGCATGCTCAAACCATTCAAGGCTTTATACACCTCTATCAGATCACCTTGCCGGTGCCTAGTCTCCAGACACTGTAATTTGCAAAACATAAGCCTTTCTTCGTAAGAGCAACCCTTTGTTCCATTCACTAATCTTGTTTTCCTTCTCTGTACTCGTTCCAGCAGCTCTACATCCTTCTTGAAATGAGGCTTCCAGACCTGTATACAGTACTCAAGGTGTGGCCTGACCATCGCCTTTGTACAAGGGAATAATCACCTCCTTATCCCTGCTAGAAAAATTCCTGTATATCATTGACAAGACACCATGAGCTACTCTTGCAGCCCGTCTGCACTGCTCAGAGAACTTCATATCTGCCTGCACAATTACACCCAGGTCCTTTTCATTCTCTACCACTGTCAGTGTAGTACCACAGAGTTGATACGTTGCTTTCGGGTTACTGTTTCCCATAAGTAGTCATCATGTATATGTAGGATAGGCATTTAACAACGTTATCCCTTATACATGATTCCATATTAAGAACAAAATGCAATCATTGATTCCATAACTTAGGCGTGTGTAATGTAGACAGATTTGACGGTCCGATTAAGATCCGACATGAAGTCCTATGAGCATTAGTAACAGAGTAATGACCCTGTAATGGCAATAATAAACTGTAATAGCCCCATATTGAGGCTCTTGAATTACCATGAATGAACATATAATTCCTAACAGATGGAGAAAGAGATGTTACTGGGATAGAATATAAAATTAGTCATTGGTGCTATAGAAGCGACTACGAGGGCGCTGCTGCGAAATGGAAAATTGTCTTTCTGAGTTCGTTTATAAGGTGTCGTGGGGGGGTGATCGATTTTGGTAGTTAGGTCTGGTAATGCATTTTTTCGAACGGACTGAACCCACTTCAGCTTCGGTAAGAATGTGAAAACCATGTACCTACACGAATCTGGTAAGCTTGCTGGCATGTTCAGTCAGATTTACCCAGTTAAGATATTTTACGAAAAAAATAAATAAATAAGCTGTGCGCGTGTAGCGTCTCGTGTCAGCACCGTGATTGGCTATGAACGGACAGCTTTGCACATCCCACAGGGGAGTTCTTGTCCTTTTAATGTGTTACATTCCGTGGGAAACAGTTGGAAGATTGTTTATCCCACGCTTCCAACTGAACCTCACTGAACATCCCTGTCAAACGTTACTAACGAGTATATCTGTTATCTCAAAACATAGTTTATTTATAAATATTTTGTTTATATTCTTGAATGGCCTTGTCCATCCTACGAACACCAGGAGTGCAGGACAGACACTACAAGATTATTACTGGATTTTGTGATATCCTGTGGAATTGCATACCGCGTGTATTGCAGCAGGTGTAGGGTTGCTTCTTAGTGATGTTCCCTCCAGCCCACAGTTTTTGGGGAGGAGTGAATAGGGTGTGAAATTTTGCTCACAGTGTGTGTGTGTGTGTGTATATATATATATATATATATATATATATATATATATATATATATATATATATAAATGTTTATATATGAATTTATCTTACAGTGCAACAAAAGTGATCAAATAAATAATCACGAGGTCATGAAGAATATACATGAGATTATTCACTAAAACACAACTGCAGTTTCCTTTTTTTTATTATACTACATACAATATTTTTTTCTAATAGCATGGAAATTGTTGAAGATAAACATAAGAAGGGTAGATGGGATCTAACAAGTTATAGAAGGCAGCTAAGAAAGCTTCCTTGGACTCAAGGGTGGTACCGATAGACTGGAGATTTGCAAATGTGATCCCAATTCACAAAGGAGAATCAAAGGGCCACACAATAATTACGACCTGTTATTTTAACTTCTGTTCCAGGAAATTAATGGAGGCACTGGTTAAAGGAGCACTGCAGGATCATTTAGACAAGACTTCAGTTATAGCTCGGACACAGCATGGGTTTGTTAAGGTGAAGTCTTTTTGACTGGATGCAAAGAATAATTTTGATATATATTTCGATCTTAGAAAGGCTTTTGACACTGTTGCAAACGGAAGACTGCTGCACAAATTGGAGCAGTATGGCATTGGAGGAAGATTACTGCTATGGATGAAGGGATGGTTGAGTGGGAGAAGATAAAGAGTGGTAATCAATGGACACTGCTCTTTGTGGACTAATGTTATTAGTGGAGTCCCCCAGGGTTCAGTGTTGTGTCCATTGTTGTTTTCTCTATTTATTAGTGCTATTGATGATGGTATATCAGTCTTAATGTCCAAGTTTGCAGATGATACGAAGGTCGGCAGGCAGGCTTGTTAATGACAGTACGCTGCTGCAACAGGATCTAGAAAAGTTGAGCAGATGGGCTCAGAGGTGGCAACTGACGTTTAACATTGACAAATGTAAAGTACTGCATATGGGATGCAGTAAACCCAGAGTAACTTATCAACTGTGTGGTACTACACTGACAGTGGTAGAGAATGAAAAGGACCTGTGGATAATTGTGCAGCCAGATCTGAAGTTTTCTGTGCAGTGCACACCATTTGGAAGATTAGCTCATGGTGTCTTGTTGATATATGCATTTTTGCCTTAAATGGTGTGTATGGAAGGGTGCAGAATTTCTTGACAGCAAAATAGACCATATTACAAACAGACAGTAAAAGTGCCATTTTTGTCACCTTTGCACCCCGTCAAGGAAAAACCTGGGTAATACACTGGATTTTAGCTTGCACAACATAAACTGTTATTATATAGAATATAGCCCAAGATATAAAAATAACAGTTAATGTTAGAAGATATGTGCTTTTGGAAACTAGTTTATGTTATAAATTTTCACATCCAATCCCTCCTCTTTCCCAAAAACACTGGGGCTGGAGGGAGCACAACCACTAAGAAGCAACCCTACACCTGCTGCAAACAAGTGGTGCCCTAAGTGAAACATCCTGGTTGGTTCTCCCATTTCTCAACACAATGAAGTAACTTTTTTTTTTTTACTTTTTCCAAATTGGAAAATTCAGGGGAAATTTAATGTTCAGCATTAAATTTCCCCTGAATAATTTGTATTGTTTGGATGCCTCATTTCAGCAAAGATATTTGAAAGAATACAAAAGGAAGTAAGAATGCCAATTGTAGTTGCAAAGAATATTCATAAAGCAAGAGATTTCAGTTCTGTATGCTGCAAAGTGTAAAACCAGACATCTTCATGGGAATCTGATTGAAGTCTTTAATGCGATAAAAGGATTGAGCACCTAATGATGGAGATATTCTCTCTCTCGACTTCTCTACTTATGTAAACACTAGAAGGAATGGTTAGAATCAAATTGGTCCACTTGATATTGATGTTTTGACTGTTAATGATCCTGCTCAGGTTGCTGATAAACTGAAGGAGAATTTTGCATTTACATTCACATTTGAGGAATTCTTTAGGGAAGTGGATGCCAGAAGTTTAACAGATGCTGACAGCAGAGCCAGCCTTAGGCTGATTGGGCCAATCGGGCCCTACACTTGGCAGAAAAATTAAAATTAAATGAAAAAAGGAAAAATAATAGATGAAAAAAAAAGAGATAAATAAAAAGAAAAAACGAGAAGGAAAAAGTATTTTTTTTTAAATTAAAGGGCTCCTGTGAAACCCGAAACTGACTTTTTTTTACATGTTTAGAAAATATGATTAGCATTGTATTAATGAGTATAAAGAATGCAAACAAAAATAATGTTTTTATTATTATTATTATTTATTTTTTTATTTTTATTTTTTTCTTAGTTTGTAAGAATAATAATATATTATTATTATTAGCCATATGGTGCAAGGAAGCGTGAGGCTTATGCTGTACCAGCCAAATAAAAAATTCCCGAGTTACCCTGAGAGAGAGAAAAAATCAGAAGTAGAAAGGAATCACCAAGAAAGAGAAGAATGATGATATCCAGCTCAGGACCCTGGCTGTGCCAAGCCCATACTCACCAGATGTGAGCCTCTGGGGTAGCCACACCTTGCAAGATCCGCCTTGACTTTAGCAATCTCGATGTGCCTCTCATCTACAGAACTAGAGCGGGTCCAAGCATCGGCTAACAAGGTCCGTGATCGCTTATAAAGCATAAAGTGCAGTTATTTTATAAATTTTGTTATTCTACAAGTAAGTTGAAACAAAACATGCAAGAAAATTTTTTCTAATCATCTGTTGCCTTATAATTTCTTTTTAGAATGTAAAAAAAAGAGTAAAAGCACACAAAGCGGCCACGCTAAAAGGAAGAGAAAAAGAGAGTCCACAGAAGCACTAGAAAAATCCTTTTTATAGTGCAATAAAATATGATGAGTATTTTGCTGTTATTTTTGATTGTACACTCAATATCAGCCATCAGGAACAGGGCCAGATTGAGGTATTCCTATGACCCGGGCAGAAAGATTATTTCGGCATCCTTTGCATATCCTAGAAATCTGGGTAAAGGCACCGACTCCGAGCTATAATCAGCTTCTGGAGCCCCTGTGTCTTCGCAGGTAGCACGGTAGTATCGTCACTGCCCCCCCATACCAGGTGGAAAAGGCCCAGGTTCAAATCCCGTCAATGAAGCGAGGAACTTTAATGGGGTTTTTTACTCCCTAGCTGAGTTAGTCGGTCTCAGGCGTAGATTGCAAGGTATTTTCCCCAGAAACTGGGGTTTTGTCCAGCAACAACAGGCAAATCAACCAGAGAACACACAGTTTACAGACACAAAAACACATGGGTAGATGTAATCAATTACGGGAGACCTTAATAAAAAAAAAAAATTTCTACAGCTTCTCTAAGAATGATGCCCCGAGTAACTGCCCTGTTAGCTTGTGCCTTAATCCAGCACTGATCAGGAACAAACATCCCAGACAATTAGATACATCTCCAACGGAACTTTCCCCAATATGCTAGTCAGTGTGTATGAACAGTTCATAAAATTTATTGATGTAAAGAGGTACTGGATAAAATTCGTACAATATGCTGAAACAGGAATTCGAAATATTAGGATTAGACATAACTAATATCTGAGGTCAAGGTTATAACAATGGAGCTAATATGAAAGGAAAAGTTTCAGGTGTTCAGGCAGGACTTTTACAGGAAAATTCAAGGACATTTTTTACACCATTTGCTTGTCACAGTTACAATCCAGTTCCAGGGGATATGGCCAAAACCTGTCCTGATGCAATGACCTTTTTTGGGATGCTTCAACGTCTGTACGTGCTCTTTACAGCATTAACAAAGAAATGGTCATTTTCAAAAAATATGTGAAGGATCTTTCTGTAAAGCCTCTCTGTGAAACAAGGTGGGAGTGTCGAGTGCAGTTTAAGGTTGGTGATTTTGATGATGCACTTTTGGAAATAGCATCAGAAGATGTCCAAGCAAGAAGTGAAGCTGTCACTAGCTAACCAAATCAAGGAATACAAGTTTCTTGTTTCTTTAGTATTTTGGCATAATTTTTTTGTTTCATGTAAGTAAAGAACTGCAAAGTGATTCTACAGATCTTGCTCTTTCTTCTTCATTTCTTCTTTCTTTCTTTCTTTCATTTAAAAACCTTCTGCACTGGATGTCAAAGTATAGAGAGACTGGCTTTAAACAAATTGGTGGCACAAAAAAAATTATTATTATTACCCTTAATTGATTACATAAACCTGTATTTGTGTCTATAAATTGTGTGTTCTCTGGTCGATTTGCCTGTTTTGCTGGACGAAAAAAACCTCAGTTACTGTGGGAAGAAAACCTTGCTATCTACGCCTGAGACCGACTAACACAGCTACGGAGTTAAAAAAATCCCATTAAAGTTTCTTGCATCATCAGCGGGATTTGAACCCATGCCTTTTCCACCCAGTGTGGGGAGGACAGTGATAATACCACTGTGCTACCCATGCAGACTTAGTTGGTACCATGGAACTTGCGACAGAATTGGAAGTATTCCAGAATTTCGCACAAGAAGATTACAAAAAAAGAAAGAGGCACTTCAATTACCAGCCTGCTGATAAACCTATAACAAATTCTAAGGAAGCTTACAGGGTAAACTGCTTTAATAAAATCGTAGACAAGGCTTTGTAATCTCTAGAGTCATGTTTCTGTCAGTTAATAAAACATAATAATCTTTTTGGTTTCTTGGGTAAATTTCTAAGAATTCCAAAGGACAAGTTAAGAAAACATGCTGCAGATTTAGAAATTGCACCTTCAGATCCTAAAATCACTGAGGGCAATGACTACTACGTGAAAATTTTAGTAGATCACCATGCCATGTATCATTGTAACTGAACAGTCCTCAGAAACTTCCCTGTACATTCGTATATAAGTGTGAGTTAGATTATTCAGAAGTTGCTCAAAGTTTAGGTGGATCGTTATTAAAAAAAAGTGAGAAACTGTATTAATAATTGCCATTGACTTTTTAACAATCACTTGAATAGTTTTATAACAGTTGTAATTACAGTCATATCTAAGATGAAATGGTATTTTTACTGTGAGAATTCATATTTTAGTTTATTAGAACTGTGTAATTTTTTTCTTTTTTTCAGGTTTCAACAGTGAGAATCAGTTAATCCAGTTAACACTTCAAGATAACAGAAGCAGATGTACAGAAAACATTGTGAATAATTTATACTTGACAATGCAACGATATCAAAATGAGGAATAATAATCAGAAATCAAATGTCCACTAGCAAAACTACAATGAAGATGGAAAATTTTCTCTGGTTCAAAGTTAGAAAATTAAAAGGACCTTGTGTCTCAGGTTAGAAGTAAGTGGTAATCTTTTAGTTCAAGAGGAATATATCATATAAAGAAAGAATAGCAAAGCTTCCGAATAAAAGTATTAATATAGGAAAAGCATTTACAATATGCAGAATCATTTTGTAGTTGAAATCATTGAGAAAAGAAACCCAGGTTATCTGGAAGGACAGTTAGTTCATACAGAGGGGAAAACTTTTTCTTGTGAGACATGTGGTAAGGTATTTTCTGAATCAGGTAATCTCAAAAGACATTTACTGGTTCACACTCAGGAGAAATCTTTTGCTTGTGAAATATGTGGTAAGGCATTTTTACGATCAGGTGATCTGAAAGATCATATATTGGTTCACACTCAAGAAAAACCCTACTCGTGTGAAGTGTGCAGCAAACCATTTTCACGATCAGGTGATCTGAAAAGACATTTATTGGTTCACACTCAGGAGAAACCCTTTGCTTGTGAAGTGTGTAACAAAGCATTTGCACGATCTGGTCACTTAAAAAGACATTTATTGGTTCACACTCAGGAGAAACCTTTCACATGTGAACTGTGTGGCAAAGCTTTTTCACAGGCAGCAAGATTGAAAGATCATTCGTTAGTTCATACTCATGAGAAACCATTCATTTGTGAGGTGTGTGGCAAGGCATTTTCACGATCAGGTGACCTGAAAGAACATTTATTAGTTCACACTCAGGAGAAACCTTTCACTTGTGAAATATGTGGCAAGGCATTATCACGAGCTGGTAATTTAAGAAGACATTTATTGATTCACACTCAAGAGAAACGCTTCACTTGTGAAATATGTGGCAAGGCATTTTCAGGTTCGGGTAATCTGAAAAGACATTTCTTGGTTCACAGTGAAGAGAAACCCTTCTCTTGTGAATTATGTGGTAAAGCATTTTCAGTGCCAGAAAGACTAAAAAATCATTCACTTGTTCATACTCAGGAGAAACCTTTCCCATGTGAAATATGTGGCAAGGCATTTTCACGAGCAGGTGATCTGAAAGAACACTTATTGGTCCATACTCAGGAGAGACCTTTCACTTGTGAAATATGTAACAAAGCATTTTCACGATCAGGCCATCTGAAACGTCATTCATTGATTCACACTCGTGAGAAACCCTTTGTTTGTGAGATATGTAGCAAGGCATTTTCTCGTTCGAGTCATCTGAAAAGACATTTATTTGTCCATTCTCAGAAGAAACTTTTCACTTGTGAAATATGTGGCATGGCATTTTTAGAATTAGATCATCTGAACCAACATTTATCAATTCACTCTCATATGAAACCCTTGTGTTTTGAAACATGTGAAAAGGCATTTTCAGAAACAGATTATCTAACAAGACAGATTCTTGAATCTTTGGAGAAACCAATCTCCAAGTTTGGAGAAAACTGCTGAGAAAAATTTGATAAATAACACTTTCAACATGATTTCAGTAATTTCTTGGAATTTTATATAGTATAGAAAGCAGTGAAATATCATCTTGTGGTGCAGCTGCAGCCCTGAACCCAGTGATAGCCCAAAAGGAAAAGCGAAAATAGTACTTGTAAGCTTTGTTTAAATGAAATAGGTTTCGTAAAAAAATTCAGTATAGTGAATTATGAAGAAGCATTGCACCAGGGTCCAATGACACGATGATACCGCAGGTTTTTTTTTTTTTTTTGTGACTTCATATCCATGACAAATCCTATCACATGTTTGGGAAGAAAATTTTCCTGTTAGGATATACAAGTAGCTATTCATCATAAAAAAAATATTCAGAATACAATATCTTCTCCCTTTGAATCACTAGAAATTATTTTAATATTAAATAATTTTTCTTATATCTCACCGACAGTTTGTGATTAAATTCTTGTTGGGTGGTATGAATTCTGTTAGCATATTTATTTTTCTTCAAGTGCTTTCTTAAAGGCCCAAACTTAATTTATCATTTAAAGTTCTGATTCGCGAGTTTTTTAAAGTTACATACTTGCCCTATTGCAGTGGTGTCAAACTAGTGATATGCAGGCCACATGCTAGTTGGCTTTTTGTAGCCTGTAAGAGTTATTTTTTATTTTGTTATATATTTTTTATTATATTTAGTTTCTGCTGGACAGGAACTATTCCAGTGCATTTTAAGTATCTTGGTGGATATACAGTTGAGCCAATGTTTGTTATTGTCATTAGGATGTAGTAAAATACTGTCTGCATTAAATAATGGGGATTTATATCTACTGCAGAGAATGTAAAACTGAATATTAAAACAACCTTTATAGTGTGTTTGTTTGTAATATATATATATATATATATATATATATATATATACATCTATGTTTGTATAGACAGATGTTACAATTTAAAGTGTCCAGGTCCCCGCCCCCTCTTTTTTTTTTTTAGGTTTAGTCAGTATTTGTCAATCTTTTTAATAACACATCGCAGGTGAACTTAAATTTTTTTTGTATCTGCCTATAAATCTCTAAAATATATATTAAAAGCATTTTAACTGATCTTTATATTGAGCTTCGTTCTCAGATTCCTTTCCAATTCATCAGTTAGCCACAGTTGAGAAACATAGAATTTGTATTATTATTTTTATTAATATTAGCCAAAAAATGAGGCCAAACTCTTGCTCTGCCAGGTTAAAAACTATCTATGTGTTTTTCTCCTCCTATATATGATTCAAATAGTTTTTCAGTTTCCTAAAGTCATCACCTGAACTACCCATGAAGACATCATATTCTTTTATTAATTAGCGCCGACCGGGCTAGCCGAGTGGGTAAAGTACTTGCCCGGCAACCCAAAGGTCGCGGGTTCGATTCCCGCCGCGGGCGTGGATCAAAGTACTGCAAAAACCTTGGGAGGTGCAATATGGCCACAGAAGCTGATGCGCCAACAACTACCAAATCAAAAAAAAAAAAAAAAAATCATTAATTAGCTATCTAATGGAAAACCTCCTTCAACCTGGCCTATAACTTCTCCTGTTTAGTATTAATATGGCCAAATGATGTCAGGAAGTGAACCTTATCTGCATCTGCCAAAAAATAATAAAAATAAAGGTTTCCAATCATACTTTTTCGATCATCAAAATAAGGACCAATTCCATTTTGAACTCTGGTAAAATTCCTTATCCCATACTTAGATCATTTTGGGAAGTAATTTATTCCAGTGATTTTTAATATCCCTATGGACTGGATATGTGTGAATGTATACCCAATTCACGAAGGGAAATCAAAAGGTGATGTGAGTAACTACAGAGCTATTAGCCCAACGTCTGTTCTAGGGAAAATAATGAAGTCATTGGTTAAATAAATAATGCAGGATCATCTAGACAGGAATGCAGATATATTGCAGTCACAGCATGAATTTGGTATGGGGCAGTCTTCTCTGACCAATCTGATTGGATACTATGATGCAATAACAAAGGAACTGGATACAAAAAATAATTTTGATATCATATACTTGAATTTCAGGAGGGCTTTTGATATTGTTGTACATAAAAGACTGCTATACAAACTGGAGCAATGTGGCATTAGTGGCAGGTTACTATTATGGATAAAGGGATGATTGAGTGGTATAAAACAGAGTGTTTACCAATGGGCACTGCTCCTCATGGGCTAATGTTATTAGTGCAGTTCTCCAGAGTTCAGTGCTGTGCACATTGTTGTTTTCAATGTTTATTAATTATATTGATGGTCTATCAGGATTAATGTGCGAGTTTGCAGATGAAAGGTTGGCAAATATGGTTAATGGCAGTAATCAATATCACTAATTAATCAAGTTAAGCTACTGCAACAAGATCTAGAAAAAGTAGGCTAATGGACTGAGAAATGGCAGTTGAAGGTTAACATCGACAAATTCAAGATGCCTCACATGGATAGCAATAATCCCAAATTGGTTTACCGACTGTGCGGTAATACACTGAGTGTAGTGGAATATGAAACAGGTCTAGCGTAATCGTGCGGTCAGGTATGAATTCTCTGAGCAATGCAGACAGGCTGCCAGGACAGCTCATATGGGTTTTATACAAGAACATTGCCAGCAGGGATAAAGCAGTGATTATTCCTCTGTAAGGATAAGCACCTCTTTAACCCTGACTTGGTTAGGTCACAACTTGAATTGGGCCATGATTAGGCAACACCTTGAATGCTGCATACAGATCTGGAGGCTACATTTTAGGAAGGATGTGGAGCTGTTGGAATGGGTTCAGAGAATATCTAGAAAAAGTAGGCAAAAAGATCTAGATTGGTGGGATCTAGAACAAAAGGTTGCTCTTACCAAGAGACTTCATTTCTGTAAATTGCAGCTTCTGGAGACTGTCCTTGATAAATTCATTTATGGGCATAAATTCAAATTGCCTTCAGCCAGTGGGTGGCTGATTGTTGGAACAAACTTTCATCTGTTGTTGTGGGAGTGGGTATTTTGAATAAATTCAAGGGAGAACTAGACAAATTTTTGGAGGGTTATTCACATTACCCGGCTCACATTCAGGTGACCTGGGGATTTTTCTTTTTTTTCCCTTAAACCCTATAAGAATGCTTTCTTGCATCATTTACCACTACTAATACTACTACTAACATGTTTCCAAAATTAAACTTCATGAGAGCTAGGATTCTATTTCTGCCAAGGTTTTATATTTATGTGGTTTTTAACCATACTGTTCTTTTTACCTTCAGATCATCTGCATACTTTGTCCACTTCCTCTGTAGTCCCTCATGAGTGTCATTAAAGAAGACTAGAAATAGGAGGGACAATAACACCGATTGCCAAGGGTCTCCACTTGCTGCACTGGACCTCTCTGAAGAATGTTTATGATTACTTTCTGCTGTCTTTATTCTAATCCGTGATCCTGTGAAAGGTCTTACCAATAATTCCAGTTTGCTCTAGTTTATATAGAAGTCCTCAATGAAGAAGAACCACATCAAGCTGTACTAAATTCAAGGTAAATAATGTTGAAGCTTATCTTGCATCCAACTTTCATGACTTTGTCAAAGTAATTTATTGGTTTAAGTCTCCCCTTCATAAACTCATGCTGTGATACAATAAGGATACCATTGCTTTTGAGGTGATCTGTATCATGTCCTTAGCCATTAACCCCTTGATCTTACCTGCTACAGAAGTCAAAACTTGCTGGTCTAGAATTGTTTGTGTACTTCACTTGTGGATTGGAGTGAAATTAGCACTCCTCCACTCCAAGAGTATTGTTCTGTAGTTTGCTAATCTCATTAACTCAGAGCTGTTCATGCAGGGACTCTGAGATCCCATGCAACCTTCAGGAATGTCCTGCCTTTATCTGCTCTATTTCAACCAGCTGAAACCTCACTTCCAGTTATTGCTGCATGTGCTCTTAACGCTTTATGGCACTGCATCTACAATCATTTGACATTCTGGATTTATGTCATGAAAGAGTCTGACTCCTATCCAGTTGCACAGGTGTTTCAACTGACAGGGGTGAAATGCTCCTGTTAATCAAAGATAATAATGGAGTAATATTCATAGGAGAGGATTAAAAATACATGCCTAAAGTGCTGCTGAGGTGTTTTATTTTCAAAAAATAATTAAAAATTTTGTAATATAAAAATGGATTTTTCACAGTTGTGTTTGGAAAAGACCGAAAATAAAGTTGGCATCAAAATATCAAAAATTTTGAAAACTTTTCTTGCAAATTTTTAAGGAAAGTCAAGCAATAATAGCTGCTATTGTTGCGTTGCTTTCTGATTCTTTCACTTTGATTAACTGACACACCTGTGTTTGAGGAAAATTAGTGGTGTTCCCAGTACAGTTAACATCTGGGGGGGTGCATATATATATATATTTTTTTTTTTTTTTTTGGTATAAACAGGATGTACATTGATTTCTCAGTAGGTTTTATGATACTGAGTTAACTCACTGAGTTTTCTGAGTAATATCACTTCATAGCAACCTGACTTGTTTCTCCTTTAACTCTCTCGTGCCCTAAATGGAACAAACGTGCCCTTGTGTGATGTCTGTGATACACCATTTTTGTTTTTAATTAAATAAATTAATTTTTAGTACAAAGTATTGAACAAAAATAAATACTTTTATCATATTCCTTAGAATTTTTATCCTAGTTGAAACATGCTCAGGTGTCTGGTGGAATGCTACATTTTTTTGTCAGCTGTTCAAGTTTCTTCTAAGACAGTAAAACCAAAATTCTCTGGTGTGATTAGACAGGCTTGGTGATGCCTCATGGACACCGTACAAGAGTACAGTTGACTGCAAGAAATGTAGCTGCTATTTTTAAAGACAAACGAAAATTTGCACTCTGATAAATTCATAGTAGAGCACATAAAAATGAAAACAAAAAGGAAAATGCTGTGTAACCATTTCAGAATGGTGTAGAAAGCGTAATTTAATTTTTTTTCCAGATTTCAAAAGGCATCTTGCAGATGGCATCGAGCAGCAAATACTTTCAATTATGGAATATTGTAGTGATGGACATAATTGGTTATATGCAAATTAGATGATTATGAAATCAATAAGAAAACTGAAGAAGAAAAAAAAAATTTGTGGATTTTGTAATCGGCTATTTATTATTTTTTCTTTTTATACTCCGGGATGACCAAACAGTCAGAGGAGTTCACAAGATAGACAGAATACAAGAAACAGTACCGTATTCAGCAGTCACGGGCTTGAACCCCAGTCACTCAAGGCACGTGTACTTATGCACCCGACTGACCACTAGGCTACGGTGACCTCACTTTACATAAAATCAATTATGATAGTATATAATAGAGCTATGATGCTCAATACATTCTATGTTAATATCAATATTTGCAGAAGAATAAGGTTAGAGAAATTGACCTCCATGTGATACATAGAATACTTCTGTTCGGAAGTGTTCTATGTATCGAGGTAAATTTCTCTTATTCTACAAAATCAATTATTATAATTATCAAATTTCAATAGTGAAATTTGATTATGTCCATCACTAAAATATTGTTGAAGATTACTTGTTGAATGCACAGTTGCTTGTCTTTCTGGTTATCATTAGTATTAACAGTTGCAAATGATGCAAGCTTATACAACATTAGCCAAAAAAAAAACAAAAAAAAACTGATGCCTCCCATTTCACCTATTCGTTTCCTCCAATAGTTTTCTTCCTTCAATTTATTTAAACTATCAACTTCTATAACAACAGATGGAAGTTTGTTCTAGCAATCAACCATCCAAGTTTGATCAAGCAATCACTGGCTAAAGGCAACCTTCTGCACATCTATTCTGCAACTTTCCTTCCTCAGTTTGAATTTGTGCCCCCTTGTCTGTGGTCTGAGCAAGAGGAAGAATACCATCGGCATTGAGCTTGCTCAATCCATTCAAAGCCTTAAACATCTCAATCAGAGCATCTCGCAGGTGCCCAGTCTCCAGATGCTGCAATTTGCGTAACTGAAGGCTTTCTTGGTAAGAGCACCCATTCGTTTCCCTCACCAATCACGTTACCCTTCTCTGTACTCATTCCAGCAGCTCCACATCCTTCCTAAAATGAGGCCTGCAGACCTGTATGATGCAGTACTTAAAAAAAGTGGTGGCCTGACCATTGCCTTATCAATGGGATAATCACCTCCTTATCCCTCTAACAAAATTCTTGTATATCATTGACAAAACTCCATGAGCTGTCCTGGCAGCCTATCTGCATTGCTCAGAGAACTTCATATATGACTGCACAATTATCTCAAAGTCTTTTTCGTTCTCCACTACCCTGAGTGTAGTACTACACAGTTGATAAGTTACTCTGGGGTTACTGCTACCCATATTCAGTATTGCATTTATCAATGTTAAACTTCAATTGCCATTTCTCAGCCCATCTGCTTACTTTTCTAGATCCTATTGCAATAGACTGTCATTAACCACCCTGCCAACTGTCATATTATCTGCAAACTTGGACATTAAGCCTGAGATGCCTTCATCAATATCATTGGTAAATATACAAAACAACAATGGGCCCAACGTTAATCCCTGGGAGACTCCACTAATAACAGTCCATGAAGAGTAATGTCCATTGTTTGTCTGTTTTTCATTATCATTATTAGCCATATGGTGGAAGGAAGCCTGAGGCTTTTTCTGCACCAGGCAAAAAAAAAAAATTCTGAGTTACCCTGAGAGAGAGAGAGAGAGAGAGAAGGGATTCACCAAGAGAAAGAGAAGAATGATGATATCCAGCTCAGGACCTTGGGTGTGCCAAGCCCATACTCACCAGATGTGAGCTCCTGGTCTTCTCCCACTCAACTATCTCTTTATCCCTAGCAGCAACTTGCCCTTAATGGCACACTGCTTCAATTTGAACTGCAATCTTTTATGTACAACAGTATCAAAGGCTTTCTTGAAATCCAAGCATACAATATCAAAATTATTTTTTGTATCCAGTTCCTTTGTGTCCATATCATAGTATTCAATCAAATTGGTCATACAAAATTTCCCCTTAATAATTCTATGCTGTGTGTGAACTATAACTGCAGTCTTGTCTATATGTTCCTGCATTACTTCTTTAACCAGCGACTCCATTATCTTCCCTGTAACAAAAGTCAAACTAATAGGTTTGTTTGTTTATATGTTGATTCTTCCACTTTGATCAATTGACAGGCCAGTCTGATTCACTCTATCTTTTTTGTATGCATATATGAGACTTCCCCATTTTTTTTTTTAAACTTTGTCTGTAGCACTCACGGTAGCACTGTTGATATAAATGCTGTCCTCCCCACATCAGGAAAAGACCAGAGTTCAAATCTCATCTACCCATTGTTGGTTCCTGCACTATCAAATTTGAGACGCAATTTGAATCCTTGGTGAGAAGTAGGTTAAGGTTATTAGCACTTTCGTTGCCAGCTTTTCCGATGCAGTTTCGATGCAGTGCGTGGGACTGATCAATGTGTATTGGAAAGGGGAAAAACATTTTTTGGACTTTCTTTTTGCTGTGACTGAATTAACAGCTCACTGTGAAGGCTACCTTGATAAAAGTATCTGGTTTCTCTTCTCAAATTGGAAGAAAAAGTTTTAAAAAGTAGGTTGTTTCCCCGTCCACATGGATGAAAATATGAAGACATATGCCATACATATTATCCAGTGAGTGGTTGATTGCTGGAACAAACTTTTACATGTCATTGTGGAATTTGATAGCTTAAATAGATTCAAGGATGAACTGGACAAACTTTTGGAGTGAATGGATAGGTGAAATGGGAGGGCCTTTTTTTTTTTGCTGATGCTGTGCAAGCTTGCTTTTTTGTATCATATGCTAATGCATTCAAGATGCAGCAAATGTGACCTTTGTACGTTCTCTGGTGTATGAACAAACAATCAACTTGTTCAAGGAACCACATGGTATATTGCACGTTCGCACTTTCTAGTCTATGAGGTTGATGGAAGTTAGCCATAAGGAAAAAATCACATTTCCCCAGTTAGGTTGCCCCAAAAGCACCTCCCATGCCAGGTGGAAAAGGCCAGCATTCAAATTTTGTCAATGACTTTTTTCTCATAATGTGTTTCAAGTAGTCTCAGGTAAGGTTTGCATAATTTTTTCTCCCTGAAATTCGTTTTTTTTTCCCCCAGCAAACCTATTGGAGGATATAAGCAATTACAAACACATTATATTGATGCCTCATATCCTAGATTGCTTTGGTGCTTAACATGTGAGCGCGATGATAGCTTTCCCGGATTCAGACGTTCCACATGCTAGTATTGTAAAATAACTTTATTTTACCTCTTGGACTTCTTTAATAAGTAATCTTTGTAACACCAATACTTTGCCACGGCCGGTATAAGTAAAACTTCCCCCCCCATCGGAGAAGACTGCGTCGCTATCCCCTGTGGCGTGCAGGTGACGCCGCGCCAGTGAAACAGTATTGCCCCGTCATGTGCTGCCGGCTAGCGGAGAGTGGTCAGTATTCGCCCAAGGCAGCGTTCTGACGCATGTTTACAAAAAACGAGAGAGTGAGATGTGACACTCTTCAGAGAGAAAAGTCGCCCCTGTAAAAGTCATACTACTGATGCCGACTGAATCATGTATCAGCAGAATGTTTGGTAGTGGGGAGACTAAAAAGGGGGAGAGGTGTATGTCACATAAACTTCTCCAAAGCAACCCTGCACGAATATGCAAGCCCCTACATAAATATCGTCCCTGGGTGAGTCAGGTCCTAAAAGTGTCAAGCAAAAACCCTTTTTGCCTGGCTGACCAAATGAACACCTGCATATGAGAGGGAAAAGCAGAAAGGGGACAAATTTATATATAGAGATGGAGAACAAAGGAGTGGGAGTCGAAGGGTCGTTGTCCAGTGGGTTGGTTGGAGAGCAGCGAGAAGAAAGAGGCAGAGAGCAGTTTCCCTGATAGAAGTCGGACGAAATGATCCCCGAGATGTTGAAGCCTATGCCCCGTCGTAGCTTGGAACTTTGTGGTAAGTTCATTCTATCTTAACCAATAGAATTGCATATGATAGAAGTCATATTTCTCCATATATTAATCAATCATATTATACCCACCTTTCTTCTCATTAAAGTAAGCTTCAAGATGTATTTTGATGTGATTGTAACTGTAAAGTGATATTATCCAAATGATACTATATTGTTTTACATTATTTACCCAGCAATTACCTTTGCTACTCATTTAACACTAAGATAGGTGATATCTATGTAATCGTTTAAAGGAAAGGAATCGCTGTTTGCCTAACTACACGAAGATACACAGACTTAATGCACCAACCAATTTCCCTTAACATAACTTAACAATTGTCTTGATACTATTATATTAAGTTTGTTGTACTTTTGTATGTAATGTTGTGTAATAAACTATGTTTGTTTGCTAACTCTGCCTCATGACATTCTCTGGTTACATACGGACCATGAAATCCGAATTAAGAAAGAACCTTTATTGCGGCCACCCTCGAGGCTCTGTTATTTAAATAGAGAATCGGAGTGGAGAGCACAACGCCTCCCGATATTGCCAGTTTTATTCCACGAATAAGATTGAAGAACACGTGAGTTATATGTCCTAATTCAAACTAGTAGACGATCACATTAAAACCCGACTCTCTGGACAATTATTTTAGTGTTGAGCATGCCTGAAAGTTGTATGGAGAGTGTTTAAAACTACCCCGCATGCCCACGCTATAACAGAGAGAAAAAGCAGCGTTACACTGGTTGCTAATCGTGACCAGGATCGGATGTGTCATTTCGGGATGAAAAACTGTTTTTATGAGTGCTTATTGGTAACTAGGATTGCTGTAGACTGAAGAGTGAAACAGCAGTAGAACCAATGAAAATAAAGAAGAAATAGAAGAAAATTACTACTGTTGTAGTAGAAGGGAAGGCACTAGTACCGTGGATGTGTTTGCAGAGAATGGTAGAGGCATTTTGTTTTTCAGCACATCAGCACAAGTAACACGGTCGTCTTCAGGAACACCCACATTGAACAACAGTTAGCAACTAGTAACTAGTATTATTTTTACATCTAAGAGAGAAGGGAAAACCAATAAAATAAATAGTTGCTATATGTTGTAACACCTTTGTTTAGGATTATTGATTACTAATGTTATATAATTCTGTTTTCAGCAACGTAAAGGTAGGTCACACTATTTTGGAAAACGGGATCCCACAGTACATAGATAGGCTTACCCCAACATTTTACCTGAAAATTAATAGGGTCACCTAATTTCACTTACACAATAATAAGTTTAAAATGGAGGAACAGAGCCTCCAAACCACACAAGTCGGAATAGATCCTTCAGCTCCATTATTCGTAACAACAGACTCAGTCTCCTCCTGATGCAGCTAGGCCGCATGTGGCTAATATTGCAGGTTACTTGGGTCTTGTTCCAGTTTTTTCAGGTAGCCCTGATGAAGGCCCATCTGTTCAATATTTTTTCGAAATGCTCGAAAGTGTAGTTGAATTAGCTCTTTGGGGGAATTGTGAGCTTTTGGCAGTCTGTAAATCTAAGTTTCGCTCTCTTGCAGCAGAATTCTTAGCACAGTCGTTAGAATTACGTAGGGAAAAAGATTATACCATGTTCAAGAATGCTTTCCTAGCCCAGTTCGAAAAAACAGAACCAATAGTTACATGCTTGAATCAGTTCTCAAATGCTGTGCAGGGGCCCACCGAAAATGTGGCGAATTTTAGCGCCCGTGTCAAAATTTGGCACGACTAGCGTTTAAAACCCAAAGTGAGTCGTCGCCTGAGGCATTGTCAATTTTAGACCAGGCAATGTTGGCCCAATTTCTCAGGGGGGTATCAAATAAAATTAGAAGGATGGTGCTCTCTCAAAATCCGTTAACTTTCTCACAGGCGATAAACATAGCAAAGCGTGAGGAAACAAATGACCTGATATCGGATTCAAAACATAGATCCGTTAATACCCTTTGTGGGCAAACTAACAGTGATGGAGAAATGCTCAATCAACAAGAAAGCTATTTTAAAGAATTTTTAAAGCCGTTACAAGAACAGATACGAGACCTACAACAATCGTTATATACTCTATCAGTAAATAATGTTATGCAAAATAAATTAGAAACGCAAGGTACTACAATGGAAATAATTCATATCAAAAATGGAGTACTGGAACTGTTGCATCTTCCCCTTCGTGCAACCGCGAAGCGTTCCCTGTAAGGCACTTCCAGTCGAACAGGGCATTGCCAAGAGACGCTAGCGATACCCGCTATCACAGGCACTACGGAGAGCCGAGTTATGCCGGGAAGCAAGCATACCGTAACCAAGCTAATACTACAGAAGGCAGGGGCCGTTGTTTTGATCGATGCGGCTGCCAGTGCAACTCGTGCCCTACACCAAATTGTTCTCCCCGGTGCGCGAGGTACACCGCGCGCGAGTACACTACCTTACCAAAAAATGGGACACTCCATGCTAATAGTCAGGGTTACAATTTTAACAGGAATAGAGACAAAATAGCAAATAGAACGTATTATAATAATCAAAATAAGGGTAATATGAACTCGTATAATAGGGAAAGATGGGGAATAAATAAAAGTGGGCGTATTTTTGAACAAACTCAACCTAAAGCTGTTTTGGGAAGGCAAATAAATCAAGAAAATTACAAAACAGATAGGGAGAGATATTTGTGACAAAGATCAGTTCCTGCACCAAATAGAAAGAGTTTTTCATGTTATAGAACCACCTCATTGCAACAAAATGTAAATGGAGTCGCTAAATCGTATGCCCATAGTAAAAACGTACAACAAGGGGTATATATATTAGATAATGATTCCAAATTGCCATTGATTAGTGGGTTTATTCAAGGTGTTCCGGCTAAATTTCTAGTAGATACAGTATCTAGTGTAACGCTTATGAGTACAAATTTATATAATAAAATCAAGCATGATAAGTCATTAAATTCGAGAACACCAGACCTAACCATAACCGGAGTTTCTGGCTATATTGTTCCCATTCATACTGAGGTTACAGCGAATTTTAAGTTAGATGATGCTACTTTCCAAGAAAGTGTTTTAGTAGCTTCAGGTAATTTTAAGGGACAATATGATTTAATATTAGGGCTAAATGTCTTAAGACGTTTTTCGTTTACCATAGATCTTGGTAAAAGAATAATACACTCTGTTCCGCTGAGGATTTGCTTAAGAGAAGAAGGAACTAGGGATCAAGTTATAAATTCCAAACCATCTGTAGCTAAATTAACTTGTAAGCATTTGATCCCAGCTTCTTCAGAACGAGTGGTTACTGCATTTTGTAACAAACTTGCTGTTGCCACAGATCAATTAGTCTTAACAGAATATAATTCTAACTTGAATCATGATGGTTTAGCTGTCAGAAGCTCGGTAGATAAAGTACGGTCCGATGGGACAGTGTCAGTGCTTGTTGCAAATCTGACACCCGAGCCGCTCCATCTTCCAAAAGGGATGGGAATTGCTAGTCTAGAAAGTATTAATAGTAAACCAGTTGTTTTTGCAGGTGAGGAGATAGATAAGAAAGGGACATCTCCTGTGACTTTGCAAGACTTTGACCTCGATCACTTGACAGATGATCAAAGGCATAAACTGTCCGATTTGTTATATGAATATAGAGATGTTTTCGCTAAGTCACTAGCTCAGGTAACTCGAAGGTGTTGCAGCATAGAATCAGATTGACTGATAACATACCAGTCAAGCAGTCAGCATATAGAGTTCCCTTTTTGTTAAAAGATGAAGTTCGGAGGCAGGTAAATGAACTTTTGGAATCCAACATCATACAACCAAGCCATTCCCCATATGCAGCGCGAATTGTTTTAGTCAAGAAACGGGATGCTAGTTATAGACTCTGTGTGGACTTTCGGAGATTGAACGCTAAGACTCTCTCAGATAGCTTTCCTCTCCCGCACATTGATCAAATACTGCAAACTCTTGGTCAGGCGCGATATTTCTCTTCGCTCGATTTACAAAGTGGTTTCCACCAAATTGAGGTGCACCCAGCTGATCGTCACAAAACTGCCTTCACCACTGGGGAAACTTTGTATGAATTCTCCCAAATGCCATTCGGATTAAAAAATGGGCCCTCAGCGTTCGTAAGGGCCCTCTCTTTGGTGCTTTATGACCTTGGGAAGGAATCCATTTTCGCTTACCTCGACATAATTATTGCTTCGTCCGACATGGATTCTCATTTTTTGAAGCTGCGAAAGGTTTTCCAGCGTCTGAGAGAATACGACCTTAAGCTAAAACCTAAGAAATGTGAGTTCCTGAAGGAACAATTAAATATACCTTGGGCATTTAATCAATTCTGAAGGTATTCGCCCCGATCCGGACAACGTGGCTGATGTTCGAGATGCTCGTCCCCCGCGGAACGTAAAACAAGTGCGATCTTTTCTAGGAATGGCAGGGTTTTACAGGAAATTTATTTCTAATTTTTCGGAGATTGCGAGACCTCTAACAAATTTGACGAAGAAAGAAACACCATTCGTCTGGAACAGCTCAACGCAGCAGGCTTTCGACCAGTTAAAGGCTGTTTTGACCACACCACCTTTGCTGGTCTACCCTGACTTTTCCTGACCTTTCGTGGTATCTGCTGATGCATCTTCATATTGTGTCGCAGCATGCTTAGAAGTACAGATAGATGAGAATTCTAGACAGCCAGTGGCTTATGCGTCTAGACTGTTAAAAAAGTCAGAATTGAACTATAGTACTACAGAGAAAGAAGCTTTGGCTATAATCTTTGCAGTCATGCAGTTTAGGCCTTATCTAGTGTCAAATCATTTTACGTTAATAACGGATCATCAACCGTTGAGCTTTTTGCTTAATTTGAGGAATCCATCGCCTCGCTTAGCCCGCTGGAGCATGTTGTTGCAAGAATACGATTTTCAAATTATCTACCGTCCTGGTAGAGTGCATTCAAATGCAGACTTTCTTTCTAGCCCTGTTTTAGAGGAAGATGAGACACAAAAAAGGAATAGGAAACCAAGAAATACGAAGGTAGTCGCTCCATTATCAACAGAGGCAAATCAGGAATCTGTGATTTTTCCTCAAAATCAAACCAGAACTTTGATCAAAACTCTACAGAGAGAAGATCCGATCTTGCAGAAGTTAATTGAAGCGCTAGAAGGAACACTCCAGGCATCAACAAGAGTGCCAGATTCCTTTTATATGAGTAATGATGGATTATTATACCACTATACTCTGTCTGGCTCCGGAAACACCCGGGATGACCCAAATGAACAGTTGGTCGTTCCAGAAGGTCTAAAGGGGGAAATCTTAAAATCATGCCATGACGATTTACTTTCTGGAGGTCACTTAGCCTTACAGAAGACTTTGGAAAAGGTTAAAAGAGATTTCTTCTGGTTAAGCATGTACGCAGACATCCGGAATTATATTGAGTCTTGCCCATCTTGTATGGAGCGGAAAGGATACAATCCTAAGGCTAAAGCGGCCTTGATGCGAGTTCCTGCGGAAAACTCACCTTAGATAAGAGTGTCTTTAGATATTTTAGGACCTCTTCCCATGACTTTGAAAGGAAACAAGTATTTGCTGTTGGCAGTGGACAACTTTACTCGTTATGCTGAAGTGATCCCACTCCAGACTCAAAAAGTGGATGAAGTCGCAACAGCATTTATTAATAATGTAATCGCTAGACATGGAATACCTAAGTATATTCTTACAGATCAAGGCACAAATTTCATGTCTTCATTGATACGACAAGTGTGTGAGAAGTTGAACATCCATCAAATTCATACATCTCGATATCACCCTCAAGGAAATGCCAAAGTAGAACGTTTAAATCACACCTTAGCAAATATTTTGTCACATGTCATAAATGAGGCCCAATCGGACTGGGACGAAATGACACCACTGGCGATAGCTGTGTACCATGCAGCAACCCATAGTGCTACTCAGGAATCACCTAACTTTTTAATTTATGGTAGAGACTTACTGTTGCCCTCTGATTTATGGCATGCAAAAGAAAAACAGTCTTATGCATCCTTGGAAAATTATTCTGAAAAGATGTGTGCGCGCGTCTTAGAAGAACCTATGAGATTGTGTCCCAACATCTGGAAGAGGCAGTGCAGAAACAAGAAGAACGAAGAGCTACAGCAGCTGTAGACAAGAATATTCGTATAGGAAGTCTTGTCTACCTTTTTACTCCTAAGATAAAAGTAGGCACAACAAAGAAACTGGCTCGTTTGAGTACAGGTCCTTACCGTGTAACCAACCAAACTTCGCCAGTAAATTTTGAGATTCAGAATCTGTTCAACCCAAGAGACAAGCAGTTAGTGCATGTGGATCGATTGACAAAGGTAGTTGATCGAAAAGTTTTCCCTGAACTGAGAGTTGAAAAGACAGTAGAAGCTGAAGATAATGAACCGGTGGAAGAAACTTGTACAGAGACAGTGCCTAAGGAAACTTGGATATTTGACGAACCTGTTGTGGAAGCTTGTGATTTAATCCCACCAATAGACCCTAGGCCGGCGATAACAAGACCAGTTCGGCCTATAACTGTGCCAGTATCCATTCCCTTAAGGAATCTCCCAAGTAGGAATAAAAATATTCTGACTGATAAATCAGTTGAAGCTACCCAAGTGCCAACACAGACCCATGGTTACAACTTGCGTAGCCGAAATCGAGTGACTCATACTCCGCATGTTGTGACTATCACTCCCCCACCACAAAATGAAGTGTTAGTTCCCGAGTCAGTTCCCAGTGAAAGAGAGGAAACAGAACAGAGTAATCCCATTCTTGATGTAGAGATGCCGAGTGATGAAGCTCAAGAGCAAAATCTTGTAGACCTTAGTAGTCCTGATCAAAATGAACCACCAGGTGGTGCTGAAAGGACATTACAGTGGATGCTTGGACCACTTGCGTCAAGGGTTGATTCACAGGACAGTGACAAGAGTTTTAATTGGTCAAGTCTCCTCAGAGATGCTTGGAGAGATTAAAAAAATATATATATAAAAAAAATAAATAAATAAATAAAATTTTTCAGTTTTTGACTAATGAGAAGGGTATGCTATAATGATTGCTTTTCTCTCTATCCCTTAGATTTGAGATTGAGGTCTGGAACAGGTATGACGACCAGCCTGAGTTGTCTGTTGAGATTGTTGATCTTAGGAATATTTCTGCGATTTTGTAAAGCTGATGTTGAACTGTGTCAAGTGAAACATGGAGTTTATGTTTGTGAAATGACTAAACCCTCCCTATCTTTGCGTAAATTAATTCCACAGAATAGTTGCTCTATTACCAATTGTGGAAATTGCCTTAAACAGTGGGTATCCAGAATTCTTAAAAATGGTTCTTTGATCCCACCAGGGCACTTTATGTTGAAACAGTCATTAAAAGAAAATGGCACTTCTGTCATTTATAAATGTCAGAAAGGAGAAGAGAGTTGCGAATGCAGCAAAGAGCTCTGTAAAGGTAGTTTCGAATACTGTTTCGAAACCGAATGTAATCAACAAGCATCATGCATATGTCAAAGACAAGCGGCTGAAACATATTGGCTAGCAGAATACGGTGTGCAAACTATTAGAAATCCACCAATTGTTTCTTACAGAATGTGTTTGACATCGCAAATGAAGAATTTGGATTGGATTAGACATGGAAGACATATGTTAGCTGACGAACAAGCAAATTTCCAAGAGCAAGGATTGGAAGTTATGTTTACTGACTCAGTTTTCACCACCTTAGAGAAAGGTACCTTGATTATCAGGAAGATTGGAAACGAACAGACTTATGTAATAGATAAGGAACCTTTGCAGGCAGAAGTACCAAGGGAGTTTTTATTAGCTCCAGGACCATTAAAGTTTCTTTTTGTATCTCAACAAGGTAAAGTGGTACAAGGTACGATACATTTGACAGGAAGGGATGAATGTAAGAGAATGATTTGCATTTTTTGTTGGGAGGTGATAAACAACCGACACTGTTTTCCACCTTTTGTTACTTATACGGTATGCATGATACATGACATGGCAGTAATAATCATCTGGTATTTTAATCTGGTTATCAAATCAGTAGCACAAACCGTCAAAGGATTTTTCGTACTTATTAGTGATATGTGGAGAATGTTTAGAACTGCTTGGCGCCTCACGAACCTGGCAGGCCTTTCTGCAGGCGCAGTGGTTAGGACAACCACGGGAAGAATGCAGCAGTATTTAGAAGAACATGTTCCCATAGAACCCAGACAACTTGTAAGAGTCACACCCTTACAGATTCTCTTATACTTGTCAACACTTATGCTTGTAATCGATTCAACCTGTACTAATCATCAGATTTTACGTGCGAAGATAAAGGAATGTCAAACAGACATCTCTCAACCATGCAAAATCTCTACGAAAGTCCGTGTGACTATTAAATTTGGAATACAAACAATGTATGTGGTTTGTTTCCGACACTGATCAAACTCTTTCAATTACAGTTTACTTTTAAACAAGTACAGTGCCACTGGCAAACGAAACAGATGTATTACACTTTTCCTACTGAATTGCATCTGATTAGTCAAGTGGCCTGCCCACAAAATGCTTATTGCGCTTGGGGGCACCATTGTGTGCCTGGCTATATTTTTGAAGCGTTGACTAAGGAATCCTTGAGTTGGCCAGGAATTACAAATTGCATTGCAGGAGATAGTGGTTCGAATTGTTTCATTATCGATAGCCAGCCCTGTTTACACTATCGAGTTTGGCTGGTTCCCGACTTCACACGTGTGTATGATGTCCGAAAGATTGAAGGAGTTACTTGTAGATACATAGTGGAAGTTCAATCATACGCTAATGCAACTGTTGAGACTTTGTCATTAAAGAATTTCGCTATCACACGAAATAACATTGAAATTCAAGTTCTAGGAGCATTTGATCAACCCACTGACATTCTCGAACACCATTTAATTCTGAGAGTTGGTGATAGTACTGAAGCCTACCTAGACCAAGCAGCTTTGGTATCTCGACCAAAATACGGAGAGATTGGTGACATACAAGCGAATTATAGCGTGGCAAAACATTTTATTTTTGATGACAGAATGATACAGTGTCAATACTATGAAGAGAAAGTCCATTGTCAAAAAAGCGAGTCTTATTTAGAACAAATGGTAGCCAGCAAAATTAATAAGCTCCCCAAAACGCAAATTTCTCATCAGCTAGAAGTTGAGCCTTCTGGTAGGCTCACATCAAAAATGCTGCAATCAGCTCCATTAACATTAGACTTGTCGTTTCTCGGATTCGAATTTTACTTGGAAACACACACAGTTTGTCCAAAGTTTGTTGATGAGATTACCAAACCGATTGGATGTTTTGCATGTGATACACTGGCTACACTTACTTTTCAAGCATTTTCGACATGTCTTTCTGGAACAGTTTCTGTAAACTTTCAAAGCATATTAGTGGCCGCAAGATCAGTTAAGTTAACTCAAGAAACAAGTACATACACTATTCAATTCAAGACTGATATTAAATGTCATGAGAACTTGTGCCTAGTCGCACGAACTATTACAGCTTGTAAGGACATAGAATTCTGTTTAGAAGACCCAGCATTACAAGTAAACCACCCAAACTTTTCACAAGTTTCACACATAGCAAGTTACGCATCAGGACTGTCGCCGTGGACAGTGTGGTTCCACCAATTAATTGATGGAGGCCTCATTTCTCGGATTAAAATACCTATTATACTCCTTTCTATGGCCTTATTAGGATCATTTATTGTCTCGTCATACTTAGCTTGTTTTCGCAAATAAAATAAAATAATAAGAATAATATTAGTTAAATAAATAAAATTCTATGTGTGAAGAGGAATGAAAGAAGATAAAAAATGAGAACCGTAAATGGTTAGTACGAATGTGAAGAGTAAATGACAGCAAATGTCCTCCTGCTTGATTCCAACATAAGAGGTGAACAGAAGTGTAAATGAAGCAAATTTTTGTCTAAAAGGAAAGAGTGAGAAGAGTAAATGAAAAAAAAAAACAGAGATTAATTTAGCACCTATTTCTCTTTGTTTCTTCCCACTCACAGTTTCAGTGATAACCAAGCTATGGATGTATGTTTTGAGCTGCCTGAGGACCTTCCTCGGCACTCACTTGAGTTGGCTTTGAAGGGATGCAGCACCCTCTTCCCCCTCTCGGAGTACCTGCCAAGACCTTACCAGAGCGCAGCTGGCATTGACACCAAGGAAACTTGCCAGGTACTGCCGAAAACGTGAGGCAGCAAGAATGCGCGTTGTCAAGAGAAAACGTGAAGACGACAGCTCCTTAGAAGGTCGCATTCCCTGTCACGCCCCGGAGCAGCACGCTGAGGATGCTAGACCTACGCTGATTAGGCTTACCCCGTTCCAGATTGCCACTACGAGTCGCCCTTTTAAGACACTCCAACTTCCTTTCAAAAATTGGGCATTTTTGGAAGCTCGATTTACTCGAGATATTCAAGAGTCAGGACCAGTGGAAGAACTTGCCTTAATTACGGTAGATGGTCAAGATAGTGCTTTTCTTCTCCAGCCGGGAACCCTCTTTTCCCCAGAGTTCGTTTCTTGGCTCAACCAGCTTCTTAGAAGTTACCCTGTGATTCTCACAGATGGGACAGAAAAGGCACGGCTTCTCCGTGAATCTCTTCTTTTCACGATAGTCTTGAATATCAAAGACTTCTCCTGCCCTGCTCAAGACCATCTCCCTGCGGTTAGCAACCACCATTTTAGATGCCCTTGGGGTCATCAAGAAAAATTTTGCGCGGTTCACTCGGTCGGGGTCCTCACTCAGTGGGCAGAGTCCGAAGGCCTAATTCAGTCGTAGAGTGAAACCAGCTCAACTGAATGGTGGGGGTAATCCTCTCTGGACTGATGTAAAGGAGTATCCCAGGAGGATCTATTAGCAAATAAGAAAAAAAAAAAAAAAAAAGGGGAGAAAACCTCTCTCCAAACAGATTGTAATAACTATAACTATATTATCCTGTAGTAGCTAATATGTATTTTTGGCTATCTGGTAACAAATATTACATTGCTTAATACTGTTTAAATTTAATTGTTGACCAGCTATGTATTAAATGGTCATATATATATCAAAAAAAAAAGGCGGGGGGAATATATATATATTATAATGAGAAAAAATAATAATAATATGTAAGCGTAAATTGCCTTTTTTTTTTAGATAAATGTCTATGTTGTTTAATTGTATGGATAATCGGCAGCATTGTAGCACCTGTCAAAATCAACTATGCACTTTCTAAAATCATTGCTTTATAAATGGGTTAAGTATGTTACCCAATTCTTTTATAATATAACCATCATAAGCATTTATTGTGTGTTTTGCTATCAAACCTTGAGAATATATCTGAAGGGATGACTATTCAATATAATATTTAATCAATATGATATTTAATCAAAATATATAATTTTTCAAGTTATTAGATAGTAATGCATATGTAAATGGATTGCTCTAGTTACTGGTTGTAATGTGTAGTGTGTTTAATATCAAATATATATGTGTTTGGCAAATTATATTAGAAATAAGGGCAGATACTAATATTGTGTTCCTTTGTTTCATGTTGTATCACCACTTTGAATGACAACAAATGACAAGTTCACAAACCAGCTACATCTTCAGCATACCGGAGAAGAAACGTTCACAGAACTTCCGTTCAAGACAGTTTCATCCAGACTATGCTTATCCTGAATCAACGGTCACGAATAGAAGAAGGTGATGAAGCAAACATAATAAAGTATAAATAGTGAATCCAAGAGACATTCATAGATACATCTAAGAACATTGAACTCCCAGAAACATGTGAACATTTATTGTTTTAATTATTTATATGAAAACAATATAACGGTATTGCTTTGATACTAATTATTCTTAGATAACCTTCTTATTACTTAACAAGTTGTTATAAATTGATTTTTGATATTACTTAGATTAGAAAGAGTAACCCAATTATGTAAGAGAAGAAATGTGTGGTTTATTTTTATTTACCCCAGTCCAAGAACTCCATGCTCGATTTGACGAGTACGTAACACCCCTTTAAAATTTTGAGCACGTGAAATTAACTTCTCACGTGCGCAAAATCTTCTGGTGGGGTAAAGGTGTGTAAAATAACTTTATTTTACCTCTTGGACTTCTTTAATAAGTAATCTTTGTAACACCAATACTTTGCCATGGCCTGTATAAGTAAAACTTCCCCCCCATCGGAGAAGACTGCGTCGCTATCCCCTGTGGTGTGCAGGTGACGCGTGCCAGTGAAACAGTATCGCCCCGTCATGTGCCGCCGGCTAGCGGAGAGTGGTCAGTATTCGCCCAAGGCAGCATTCTGACGCATGTTTACAAAAAAAGAGAGAGTGAGATGTGACACTCTTCAGAGAGAAAAGTCGCCCCTGTAAAAGTCATACTACTGATGCCGACTGAATCATGTATCAGCAGAATATTTGGTAGTGAGGAGACTAAAAAGGGGGAGAGGTGTATGTCACATAAACTTCTCCAAAGCAACCCTGCACGAATATGCAAGCCCCTATATAAATATCGTCCCTGGGTGAGTCAGGTCCTAAAAGTGTCAAGCAAAAACCCTTTTTGCCTGCCCGACCAAATGAACACCTGCATATGAGAGGGAAAAGCAGAAAGGGGACAAAAAAATTTATATATAGAGATGGAGAACAAAGGAGTGGGAGTCGAAGGGTCATTGTCCAGTGGGTTGGTTGGAGAGCAGCGAGAAGAAAGAGGCAGAGAGCAGTTTCCCTGATAGAAGTCGGACGAAATGATCCCCGAGATGTTGAAGCCTATGCCCCGTCATAGCTTGGAACTTTGTGGTAAGTTCATTCTATCTTAACCAATAGAATTGCATATGATAGAAAGTCATATTTCTCCATATATTAATCAATCATATTATACCCACCTTTCTTCTCATTAAAGTAAGCTTCAAGATGTATTTTGATGTGATTGTAACTGTAAAGTGATATTATCCAAATGATACTATATTGTTTTACATTATTTACCGAGCAATTACCTTTGCTACTCATTTAACACTAAGATAGGTGAATATCTATGTCATCATTTAAAGGAAAGGAATCGTTGTTTGCCTAACTACACGAAGATACACAGACTTAACGCACCAACCAATTTCCCTTAACATAACTTAACAATTGTCTTGATACTATTGTATTAAGTTTATTGTACGTTTGTATGTAATGTTGTGTAATAAACCATGTTTGTTTGCTAACTTTGCCTCATGACATTCTCTGGTTACATACGGACCACGAAATCCGAATTAAGAAAGAACCTTTATCGCGGCCACCCTCGAGGCTCTGTTATTTAAATAGAGAATCGGAGTGGAGAACACAACGCCTCCCGATGTTGCCAGTTTTATTCCATGAATAAGATTGAAGAACACGTGAGATATATGTCCTAATTCAAACTAGTAGACGATCACATTAAAACCCGACTCTCTGGACAATTATTTTAATGTTGAGCATGCCTGAAAGTTGTATGGAGAGTGTTTAAAACTACCCCGCATGCCCGCGCTATAACAGAGAGAAAAAGCGGCGTTACAGTATAGAATCTGTTGAGTGTGAGATAGTTGGAAACACAGTAGTTGGTATAATCCGAGTAGGAGTAATCTACAGACCAGGTGATTGTGAAGATTATGAGGAAAGCCTCTACATTCAAATGGAATGGGCAAGTAAGGGTCAATGTCTTATTATGGGTGATTTCAATTTGCCTCTAATTGATTGGAGTAAATTGGAAGGAAACTTGACATGGGAACAAAATTTTTAAATCAACTAGACTGTTATTTGTATCAACATGTCAGGGAAAGTACTAGAGAAAAGAATATCCTAGATGTCGTCATCAGCCATGAATCAGATGACATAACAGTGCTGACACTAGAGGAACCAGTAGCAGGAAGTGATCATGGAGTTCTACAGTGGATGATGATGAGCGAGGTAGCAGCAGTAAAAGACAAAGGAATGGGTTTTAATTTCAGAAAAGGAAATTACGATGCCTTAAGGTACTACATGGCCTCTATTAACTGGATAGATATTGCACAGAGAATGAATACATTTGAACTGTGGTATGCTTTTAAAACGTTAATCACAGATCCCTTGAATGCATATTTACCATTAAAAAAATACTCCACGAGGAGAGTTCCAAGTTGGATGAATAGTGAAGTTGTAACATTATTTCAGCAGAAAAAGGTGGCATGTAAAGGTTACAGAGCAATAAAAAGTACTGAAGCCTATAACAGCTACAAGATGATCTGTAATAGAACCACAGAAAAGGTTCGACAGGCAAAGGCAGCTTATGAGAAATCACTAGCAAACAGAGCAAAGAGGGGGGATAAGGAATTCTTCACATATATAAATGCCAAGAAGAGTAATACAAATCAGATTGGACCTTTATGTAAGGGAAAGGGGATAGTATTAAATACACCAGCTGCCGTTGCATATGTACTCAACAGTTATTTTGCATCGATATTTACAAATGAAAAACCTTTTGTGGCAATGGGAAATTGTGGGAGCAAAGTTGAAAAATATGTAATTAATGATATTGAAATTTTGCATGATTATTTAATGAAAAAACTTTCGAGACTACAGGCCAGTAAGGCTCCTGGAGTTGATGGAATATACCCTATAATCTTAAGGGAGGCGGAAAGTGAGTGCATTGAACTATTGAGGCTAATTATGTGAGCATCCAGTGGCGGATTACCCATTAAGGCAATGAGGCACGTGCCTAAGAGCCCCAGGCTTTGGGGGGACAAGACATTTTCCTATACTGTTCTAAAATAGATTAATGTTTTCAGTAAACATCATAAAAATCTTGATTAATTTAAGTGAAAATTTAAGCAAAAAATTCCAAAGTACAAAATTTAATTTATTTGCCACCTAACTTTTATTTATTTTTTATTCTTTTTTTTTATTATTATTATTTTTTGTTATTTATTTTTTATTTTATTATTGCCCCTAGGCAAATTATATTTGGGGGCTCCCAAATATAATTTGCCTAGGGCCCACAACTATCCTTAATCCGCCACTGCGAGCATCACTAGACTCTGGGGAGATTCCATTGGATTGGAAAAGTGATAATGTATCTTCCATACATAAGGGGGGGGCTCTAAGAGTGAATTGGGAAATTATCAACCTGTCAGTATGACTTCAGTGGTAGGGAAAATCATGGAGGCAATGATCAAGGGTGGAATTCAGGATCATTTGGATCGAATTGAAATTCTCAAGGATACTCAGCATGGTTTTGTAAAGGGAAAATCATGTTTAACAAATCTGGTTCGCTATTTTGAAAGGGTCACTCATGAGCTGGATTTAGGGAATAATTTTGACATTGTTTATTTAGATTTCAGCAAAGCTTTTGACTCAGCCCCACATAAGCTGGAACAGGTTGGAATCACTGGGAAAATCCTTAGATGGATAGCAGGATGGCTTCAGGGCAGGAGGCAGAGGGTTGTGATAAATGGTTATTCCACAGATTGGGTTGATGTAAGAAGTGGGGTTCCCCAAGGATCAGTATTAGGACCACTGTTGTTTTTAATTTTCATAAACGACATCGATGAAGGGATAGAGGGCGTGATGTCTAAATTTGCAGATGATGTTAAAATTGGTAGAGTAGTTAATGATCACTGTCAAGCTGAGCTTCTTCAGAGAGACCTAGATAGACTTCAGGAATGGTCAGAAAAATGGCAGCTATGCTTTAATCCAACAAAGTGTAAGGTATTACACCTGGGAAACAGTAATCCCAAAATAACTTATTCACTTGGTGGAGTTCAACTAAACCCAGTACTGGAGGAAAGGGACTTGGGTGTTACGATACGGTCAGACATGAAATTCTCTGAGCATTTAAACAGGTTGCAAGGAAGGCCCATGGTGTCCTATCGATGATCTATTGAACTTTTGCAATTAGAGATAGGGATGTGATAACCCCATTATATAAGGCTTTTGTTAGACCACACTTGGAATACTGTGTTCAAGTATGGAGACTGTACCTAAAGAAAGACATTGAGCTTCTTGAAAGGCTGCAAAGACTGGTAACTTGCCTGATGAGATCGGCAAAAGGGCGTCCTTATGAAGAAAGACTTTGAATATGTCGGTTGCAGAGTTTGGAAATTAGACACCTTAGAGGAGATTTGATTGAGAGTGTTTAAGGCTCTGAGAGGCATCAGTAAAATGAATGAGGATGAAATTTTCAAGATTATAAATGATGCTAGAATTAGGAGACATAAATTCAAGTTATGGGGTGAAATGTTTAGGTTGGACTGCGGGAAGTTTTATTTTAGCCAGCGAGTTATAAATTACTGGAATAAGTTGCCTACATGGGTGGTAGAGGCTGAGAGTTTGGGGAAATTCACAGGTCATCTGGATAGTACCTTCGGGTGAGGGAAGCGCATAGGATGATAAGTTTTTTTCCTTTTCGTTTATTAATTATTATTTATTTATTATTTTTTTTATCATTGTTTTATTCGTTTTTTTTTTTTTTTTTTTTTTTTTTTTTTTGGCGGGTGCAGCATAAGCCATAGGCTTTCTTGCACCATGCGGCCATTACTAATACTAATGCGCCTGAATGCATATTCGTAATGAAATTCGTCATGTCTCTGATGTTATCATAATACTCAGGTGCATTCCTAGGGTATGTGGCACCCAGGTGCAATTGCAATTTGTAACCCCCCTTTAAAGTTTTCTTTATATGTGTATGTAAGTTTTGGGTTTTCAGATACTCCTTGAATGTTAACCCCTGGGCGTAGTGAAGCTGTTGCTCCCTCGGGACAGCCTGCCCCTGATGATACTAGTAGCGTTTCTGTACAGATGGATTTTTAACATTAGATTCCTGAACATCAATAAGTTGAATTTCTCTAAGTCAATTCAATTTTGTAATCGGATTTCATAAAACTAAGCACAAAATGCTTTGGATTAAATCTAAGCAAGATGAACAAAGTGCACTAGTACCTTCTTTACATCAGTTTTTCTCCTGGAAATATGTTCGTTGGATCAGTTTTTCTCTGGGAAATTTGGATTTTTCGTCCAGCAAATCGGCCACAGAAAATGGAATTTACAAAAATATACACCACAATATGCCGTAATTTGCTGATGTGGCTAAATCCCTCCAGCTACCAACGATTACATCGATTCGTGCGCCCTAACAATCTCTAGAGAAACAGCTGTATTAATTCTGCATGCTTGAATTTGGTTTCGATTACATTTTCCACTGATTGCTAAATCTCGATGTTTTCTGGATCGATATATATACGCTATAAGACGTTCCTTTGTTCAGTTAGTATTATGGATCTGTAGTTGCCAAATATGAAATTCTTAATCCTCTCAGCTTATCTATGGTGAAATGATATTCTCTAGGCAGTTGCAGGTCATTCATTAGTCCCATCTGTTGTTCCGTATACATTTCACCCTCGTGGTTTGTGGTCGGTTGATTGATTGTTGGGTTTTAGGAGCATCGGCAACTAAGGCCATGTTGCTCTGTGTATATTGTCTATAAATTGCATGTGTTTTGAGGTCGATTTTCTGTTTGCTTGATGAAAACAAACCCGAGTTTCCGGGATAAAAATCCGTGCTACCCTCGGCCGAGCCCGACTTACTCAGCCACGTGAAAAAGTCCCGTAAAAATTCCTCCTGTCATCAATGAGATGCAAATTCAAGTCTTTTCCACCTGGTGTAGGGAGGATGGCGGCAATTCTACTAACTGTGCTACCTACGAGGGCATAGTTCGTGGTACTGACTGCTTAAATAACAGTAGCAGAGTTAGTATAATTGTTAGTCTCACACTGGGTGGAAGAGAATTGAGTGCGAAGCCCATCAATGAGGCAAGGAGTTTTTATGGGCCTTTTTCACAACGTGGATGAGTCAGTCGTCTCAGGCTAGATAGCACAGTTTTTTATTCTGGAAACTCGGAAGTTTTTGTCCAACAAAATAAGCAAATCGACCATAAAACGTATGCAATTTTCAGACGTATATGAAGATGAAATTTGAAAACAGGCAAGACAACCAATTCCCAAGCAGAAAAGAAAATGCAGAGTTTCATTGAGTTGTGGGGTTTTAGGAGCATCGCTGACTAGGGCCATATTGCTCCTTATATACTGTCTGTAAATTACATGGGGTCTGTTTGCTGGACTATGAACTCGAGTTTCCGGGAGAAAAACTATCCTACATTCACCTAAGACCAATCAGTCATGTTGTGAAAAAAGGCCTATTAAAACATCTCAGGTCATCAATGGGACTTGAAATCCAGTGTTGGGAGAACGACGATTCTGACAACTTTGCTACCTACGAGGGCTTTCTTTGAGTGAAACGAAAAGTTTTATTCCTTTAAGTGGGACACTTATTCCTGAAAATGTCGAACAATTTGTTTAAAATATTACAGCCATAACTGTATTCAGCCCTCACCAGATATTTCTTTTACAACTGTTGAACTTGATATAACAATGAAATTCAATTCATGTGTCCTTTCTTTTGGGAGGCAACGTGGATGGCACATTGAAATTATTATCTCTGGTGATTGAAAAATTGTAAGGCTCTGATGTTTGTCGAAAAATTTTCTAAGTGAATGCCGAAGTAATACTGCATGAATGCAACTAGGAAAAAATCATTCTTTATTGATCACTGAACAGCTTACAACGTTATTATGTCAAAGTTTCAGTTAAACTTATGTCCCTTAAAACAAGGAATTATTCAAAATTTTAAAATATCTAAAGGAAGTCATAGAAATGCATAAAGGGACGATGAGGATGCTCTCAATCAATTTATTTCTGGCTATAAGAATAGAAAGCAAAGCATGACACTATTATCGAAAATACAATTACAAATTTTTTCAAAGTACTGTACTTCATTATTATATTATTTCTCCCTGATTGGGGCTTCCACCTCGTGACGGATATTGCTACCAAGTACACAGGGTGGTTGTTATGTCTGATGTTACTGTTGGTCGAGGAACTCTTTGGCTATCCTACAGGTGTTCAGCATTACGACTTTCTGAAGTTCCTTGTAGGTGTTCGGTGGGAGACCTATTGCTGCTAGGCTGTTATGTAGGGTCTTTGGCACCATACCTGTGGTTGACACGATGATCGGGATGGTCGTTACTTGTTCCATATGCCACATCTCTTTGATCTCCTGGCTTAGGTTCTTGTACTTCCTGATTTTTTTTCCCCATGGGTTTTCTGCTCGTTGCCAGTGTTGGGTATCCCTATGTCAATCAGATAGGTAGTTTTATCCTTCTTGTCCACAAGGGTTATGTCCGGTCTGTTGTGCGGGATTATCCTATCCGTTATTATGGCGCGGTCCCAGTACAGCTTGTTGGTTGGGGTCTCTAGTACTGCCTGTGGTTCGTACTTGTCGTATGGCATACTTTCTTTGGTCAACTGGTATTTCCTCTCTAGCTTCTGATGTATTATCCTGGCTACCTGGTCATGTCTATGAGTGTACTCAGTCTGGGTGATCACCTTGCATCCTGCGGTGAGGTGTTGGATCGTTTCTGAGGCCAGGTGGCATCGTCGACATGTATCATTTCTATAGTTCCTGGTGTTGATTACCTGATCTTGGATGACGAGCATGAATCCTTCAGTCTCGGGGAAGAGCGTCCCACTCGTGAGCCATGCATTGGAAGCAATTTTATCTGCTTTATCCTGATGGAGATCATTATAGTGCCTGCCATGGAGTGTCTTCTCTACCCATCTTTCTAGCTTCGTTTGTACTTCCTGGTTGGGGGGGACTCCTCGCGTAGGTTCAGTGGGGTATACCGCTTGTCTCTCTTTCTTATGACCTAGTGGAGTGCTGCTGTGTGTTCTGGAAGTAATCCTTCAGGTTAACGATCGCTGTCTTCTGTTTCTCAATGAGGTCTATCAGGCTCCTTCCTCCTGCCTGGGCAATTGTCAGTCTCTCCACAGTAGATTTCGGGTGGTGTTGGCGGCTCTTGGTCATCATTGTCCTTGTCTTTCTCATGATATATCCTCCAGCTCGGTGTTAGTCCAATCTATGACCCCGAAGGAGTACGTTAGCACTAGGACTGCATAGGTGTTTTATGGCTTTAACTGTGTTCCCTCCGTTCAGCTTTGCTTTCGGTAGGCTTCTGAGTCTCTGATGGTATTTTTTCGGTCAGGCAGGCCTTAATTTCCTTGTGCTGTAACTGCTGAGCCTGCATTATCCCCAAGCATTTGTAGGCCTCTGCCATGGCTTCGATCTCTTAACCACTCTGCAACTGGTGGTTTCGGTTGACTACTTTTCCCTGACACAATCCGTGGGTCTTGCATTTGTCTAGACCAAATTCCATCCTAATATCATTGCTGAATTCTTTGGTGATTTGGAGGAGTTGCTGAAGGTGCTTCTCGGTTCCCGCGTAGAGCTTGATGTCATCCACGTACATCAGGTGGCTGAGGGTGTACAGTTTCTTCCTTCCTTCGAGGTTATATCCGTACTTGCTACTGTTGAGCATGGTAGATAGCAGGTTATTATTATTAGCCATATAGTGCAAGGAAGCCTGAGGCTTATGCTGCAGCAGCCAAAAAAAATTTACGAGTTACCCTGAGAAGAGAGAGAGAGAAATGATGATATCCGGCTCAGGACACTGGGTGTGCCAAGCCCATACTCACTAGATGTGAGCCCTCGGGTATTTTCCAATAAGTTTTGTAGTAAGTACAAGGTGAGGACGATATACACTGCCTGCTTAGTTTATGGACGTTTAAGCTGTATGGAAATCGTGGGTAGCATGGTATGTTATTTGTGCAGGAAGATTTTATGAAGTCACATAAGTAATAGTGCCAATTCAGTTGCTGTGCAGAAGGGAAGTGGGTGTAAAAGCTTCATTTACATGTCAACAACACTGACTTTAATCCAATTGAGCACTTTTGGGATAAATCAGAATATTGGATTTGTACGAAACCACAACACTCGCGCTCAGTAAATGTTATTAACCGCTGTGTTGATGGAGGAAATATTGCCCTCCTGTTATCAAAAATTGATTCGGGGGAAACCCACTATAAATGAGATGGAAAGTTGGCCAACTTTTCGTAAATATTGTGTCAGTAAACGGTTCGTTAAAGCGCGCAATTGTTTGCTTACTTTTGGCAATATAGTGTATATATTGTGCAGTCTTTCTCCTCTACTACACCAAACGTATTCTGGCACCCTTCGTTCTAGTGAACAGTGCAAATGAATGATGGGTACACTGAAGAAACAGCATTTAATTGCACAGCCAATGACAGTTATTAGAAACAAGCAGAATTGCAAGTGGCATAATCAGTGGATGCGATCGCAGCAATTTGTCATTGTTTTAGCCACACGTTTTGAATCTTGCAACTTCGACCGCGGCCAATATGGTGAAAAGTGACAACAAGGGTGGCATAAATGTACATACCGTTATGTGTGCAAACATCGATGGACAGGAATCAAATGTCTAAAGAAAGCAGTGAAAGGAAACACTTTGAAACATTGATGGCAAAGGTTATGTAGTGTTCAGATTGTACAGAGGATGTTCGTAAGTGCGTGAAGAGTCCACGGTGAGTGTATAGCATGGGATTTCTTGGAAGAGCTGCTGCTAAGACTGATGTCGACCTAAACATGACATAAATGAATTCTAGTCGTGTGCATACATCAGTGAACTCATTGGCGCATTGAATGCACTGATGTCCAGACAATAGTTCTTGGACTATGGAGCAACGTGTGACATTTTGTGGACAAGAGGACCATCAACAGGCTTGGACAGATCCCACATGTCTTCCTTCTATGCATGCCACACCATATCAACAGCTGCTCTACAAGTAATCACAAGGAAACTTCCCCTAGATCTGCACATCGCTTTCTGCGGCGTAACGGAATGCACCAGGAAGAACATAACAGAATTCTAGGTATAAGCAACAGACCTGACCAAGACCAGAAAGTAGAAAAGAAACGTATCTGGCAAGAAGTGAACATCCTGTGGCAATCTCGATGTCTATCATAAAGGTGTTATAACAAAGATGTTTATCGTAACTATCGACCACTTCGTCAGCTGCACCTTGAACTGGTTCACCCCCGACCTGAAGACGACATGGGTCAATGGGTCTCCTCTCTGGACATGGGCCAATTAAGGCCAAAGTACAGGAACTGGGACTCTCTAACGATAACCTTTGCATCTGCAGTGACATGGAAGATTGGAGTCACATCACGTTCAACTATTGCACAGACAACTCCTGGAGAGTGAACTACACCTGCAACCTGTCCATTCCCTAATTGCAACAAAGACAGCATCTTTGCCTTTTCTAATTTGGCAGCTCTCCCACAACCACCATAGAAAACCATCTAGCTATGGAACCAGATATATCACAATGAACTCCATAGATTGAAATCTGCAATCTGGCTAACTTCAACTTGCCATCGATTCATCTTACCACCTTCCACAGAGAGCCTCTTAGACCCCTTTGAGGATTAAACATCACCGACCTTGTTGCTTTAGCACCCATCGGTATTGCACTACCTCCGGTGGGTGCAGGATCTGTGCAAAAAGCACATACAGATGATAACAACAAAACTCACTACTCCTAACACCAAATACCAACACTTTTTCAGGCTCACTATAGAGAATTCTGTACGATCACAGAGGACAAGGTGGAGATGAGCATCTGCCTAGGAGCCACCCCGATAACGGAATACACACTCACACATGTACACCCATAGGATAGATATATTGAGAATGTATTTAAAATTGTATATAAATTAATTGTATATTTATCTTGGAATTGTACATAAACTTTGTGTGTGTAAATAAATGAAAAAAATGAATGAGTTCCTTTAGCCAAGGAAACTGCCTGTCAGTGAAATAACTCTTGATCTCCAGCATGCTGCTGCCTCAGAAGTCTATCAATTATTGCTTAGACACTTTTATTCTCTTACCCCTCCCCCACCCTTCTTTAGGGCACACCACCTACTGCAGGTTTTTCTGGTTCCAACTTGCCTTAGAGACACCTCTCTTGGTGTTCACCTTCACCTTTGATTTCCCCTTCTTCCACTGTCTCCATTTTTCTCTTCATTTGAGTCTTCCTCCTGGCTCTGCTGGGGCCATCCTTGCCAGAGGCTGGCCCTGAGTTCTTATCTGCTCCCGATCCGGCTCCTCGTGCAGTGGACGGATGCTGGGAGATGCCTTCCTTTGTGATCGCACCTCCGAGTAACTAAGAGACCAGATGAATAACATCTTATGGTACTCAACGTATTTCACGCTCATCTGACTTTTCAGAATCTTGCATCTTCACAGTGTAACTAAGCGCGATTTTGTGTGAACCATCGGCACCACCTAACAAAGACATTATGTCCACTGTAGACTCTACAGATCAGAAGATCAAGTGCAAAGGGTGCCTGTGGAATATGGTACCCACTCGTTTAAGTCACCTGAGAATTATATCATCTATCGATGCAGATTATGTTCTGTAAATTGCGTGCGTTGTCTAGTCGGTTTGCTTGTTTTTCTGGAAGAAAAATCGGAGTTCTGGGCGAGCAACTCTGCCTCGAAGCCAAAAACATCCATAGGAGTTATTCGCCATTGCAAAGTACCTCTTGTGGAGAGGACAGTAATTATAATTACTGTGCTGTACTGCGCGCGATGACATGCCTATGGAAGATGATATATTACTATATACAGTATTGTCCTCCACAGTGAGGTTTGCAGGAGGCAGGGACCTCGTGGGTAGCAAAGTTGATAGAATCGTCATCCTCCCCACAACAGTTGGTAAAGACCTGAGTTCGCGTCACGTCGATGACGCGAAGAATTTTTTATGGGTCTTTTTCACAACGTGGCTGAGTTAGCCGGTGTTTGGCGAGGATAGCATGGTTTTCCCTTCCGAAATTCTGGTTTATCACCCAGCAAACAAAATTGACCACAGAACACACACACACAGTTTACAGTCAATATACACGGAGCAATATGGCCTTAGTCGCTGATGCTCCTGAAAACCTACTATTACAACAACAGCTGGAGGCAGGGCCTTCTCAAAAGTGCAGTGGATATCATCATAGTCCTCCCATACCTTGTTGGCAAACATAAATTCGAATCCCGTCAATGACGTAGGGAATTTTTATGGGCATTCTGAACAACGTGCTTGAGTTTGTCAGCTTTAAGCAAGTACTTCATGGATTTTACTCCCATTAATCGGTTTTTCTTCAAACAAAGCAGAAAAACAACTGAAGATACACGCAGTTACAGACAAAATATATCAGTAACTCATCTAATATCGATTAACTTCGGAAAAGGTGGATGATCGCTTCGTCGTGTAGCGGAACATATGAGCCGTGACAATACCACAGTGCACACATGCTGGCAACAGTGGCTGCAGGAAGGTACGACTGCTCGTCGAATGGGTATTGGAGCACGTCGGAGGACTACAGAACAAAACGGGAAGATCGACTTACCCATCGACAGATTTACACCTCACCTATAGCCACGTTGGCTACCATCCAGTGAGCTGTGACATCAGCAGGCTGTCTTCCCATCATCCATTGAACCATTGCACACCGGTGTTGGCAGAAGGGGGCCGTCGTACTTACCGACGTGTGTCGATTGTCCCCGACTGCTGCCCATCGCCAACAGCGTCTGTAAAGGTGCCGCGCAGGGTTCACCTTGGATAGATACAGAATGGCGACAAGTGGTGCTAATTGATGACGCCCTCTTTTGGTTAGGGCCGGATGATCACCATATTCGTGTGTGGCGACGATAATATGATGAATTGAACTCAATACTGCACACCCTGCTGGTGTTACGGTGTTGGGAGCGATCAGTTTTGATAGCCATCGACGTTGGTGTTCGTTAATGGCAATCTGATTGCTCGCCGCTGTCTCCGAGATTCTGGAACCTGTCACTCTCCACTCACTTACTCGGATTCCTGGTGCCATTTTTAAGCAAGACAACCCCCGCACACATACCGCAGGCGTTTCCTCTGTCGTCGGACATCTCCTCCCAGAACTTGTGAGCCATGATCGGATGCCATCTACACAGCCACCCGCAGCCATCATAAACCACCGAATGTTCTGCAGGACTAGGTGCAAAAGGCTTGGTGGGAAATACCAGTATTCAACACCTATATGATTCAATCTCGAGACGCTTATATTAATATATCCGCAACTGTTGTGGATTCTTACTGAGTTCAGGTGCAGCGCACCATACGAGACGCCACTTCTTACTCATTTCCAGCGGGTTCAAAATATATATTTTTCTTAGAATGCATTTTGCTCCTCGATTTTTTTTTTGCACCGGAGGCCACTTGAATATTTAACCACTTCTCCAGAGTACATTCTGTGCTCTCATTGGCAATATTAGTCGTGAAGTGGTTGACCTCGTTGGTAGCACAGTTGGTGGAAAAGACCTGAGTTCGAATGCCTTCAATGAGGGGAGGAATTTTTATGATTTTTTTTTTTTTTTTTTTTCCCACAAACGTGGCTGAGTAAGTTGATTTCAGGAGAGAGAAGCCGGGTTTTTTGGTTTTTTTTTTTTTTTTTTTATTATTATTATTATTCCGGAAACTCGGGTTTTTCGTCCAGAAAACAGAAAATCGACCTAAGAACACCCACCTACAGGGAGCAACATGGCCTTAGTCGCCGATGCCCCTAAAACGCAACACCAACCATCGTGAACTGTTGCTGGACAGAAGAACTGTATCTGGCACTAGTTCAATCAGCGGACCTGTTACATCGGACAGAGTCATTCTCGAACTACGCATGTTGAGTAGTACATATGGGTTGATTTTTTTTTGTCTTCGAGTTGTTATCGCTCATTTTGCTTAGTATCGTGTCTGTTTTTTCGCTACACATGGACGAATACATAGCGACTTGGTAAGTTCTTAGTATACGCCATTTGAAGGAATTACTTTTGCGAAGGAAATAATGCTGGAGAATTTAAAGTGAGTTGCTTCTATTGATCTTCCCGTGATAGACGTATTTCCGAAGCTTTCGTAGGAGCAGGCAGTAGCTCAGTAGCCTACTGCCCTACCTAGGAAATGCATTGATTGTGGAGACACTTCATGAGTTGCTGTGGTATTGCACTATGCGCTTCGAATAATATTGGGAAACAGCAATAGACCTATCGCTGTGAGGTGGTGCTTTTTATTTGAGGTGTGTAGTGCAGCACCAAATCAACTGATAATTGATCAGATGTCAAATACAAGTCCAGTACATCTTGAATTTGAGAATTTTTTTTTTTTTATAAATTAAAGGACTTGCTCTTCCCAAGTTACTGCAAATAATGAACAATACGAATTATAGCACTCTAAGACATATTACATCCTTTACCCTTAATTTAGGAATGAATGGGCACCCAATCATTATAAATATTGGAATAAAAGGGATGCAATACAAATTTAAATTTGAAATGGCAAAAGATAAGTGGCAAAGTTCAGAACAGGGTGTGCACTCCAGCATAACATAACATAACCTTTTTTTCACTAGCCAAAAATGAAAGTATATTAAAAAACCCACACTTGTTTTGCCCTGTTCTAAAGTTTTACCGGTTACAGACTTCATTAATTGCTTGAATCCATCCTGAATTAGTGGCATATACTAACCGAACCTTTTTTCATTAGCAAAAATGAAAGTTTGTTAAAAAAAACCAACAAAAAAATAACCCACACAATTAAAAAAACATTGATAGTCTGGAGTGTACCCTGTTCTGAATTTAGCCAGATAAGTAATTTAAAATGCATCGCCTAGCCAAAAGTTAATGTCAACTTTTCAGTGTGACATACCAGGCCTCAAACAACAGCATCAAAAAGTCATGTTTGACTTCAGGCTGGGTGATGGATTTCAAATTACTTGACTTGTATTTTGGCCTCTTGATTTAAATCTGTATTGCATTCAGCTATTTATAATGATAGGATGCTTGTTTGTCCTTAAATTTAATAAGGGTAAAGGATGTGGCATGTCTTAGAGCACTAAAATTCATATTTTTTAAGTTTTTAAATTGAGTGTTGATTTTTAGCAGTACCTTGAGAAAAATAAAAATGCAATTCCTTTAATTTATACAAAAAATACCATGGCGACCATATTGGAATTCATGTGCCTTTGCAATATTACATTATGCCTTTTGTAGCAAAATTGGTTTGTTCACATCTATTTACAAACTGAGGCCATTGCTCTAACTGTACAATAGACATATCGGCAAAAAAAATGAAAAAAGTATAAAGTAGATCATCTTGTGCTATTATCAGGGGCAAAGAATATTAATATACTATGCTGTTTATTGTGTAATAAGATCCAACTCTATCTTTCTTAGTGGTGTCAATTCAATCTGAAGTAGATTGTAGTTTGTTCAGAGCAGAATGAGATCCAATTTAAAGTGATGAAAACTAGGATCAAAGAAATTCTGAAGCTGGGAAAAAAAAAAAAACACCTTGAAAAAGAAAAATTGAGACATTGCTAGAGCCCACTATAAAAGCCAGGATGTTGCAATTTTCATCTCCCTGGCTTTTTCAGGTCACCCATTTATTATCCACATTAATATAGCTTCATACTACCAGAGTGCATAAATGGTTCTGAAATTTTGTTTTTGCTTCACATAAAATTATTAATTTGTTAACTGAGCAACACAGAAATCTAAATCCACATATAATTATAATGTTTTATAATAAGAAAAGCTAACTGTAGGATCAAAACACATTTTACTTAAAAAAAAAAAAAAAAAAAACAGATAATCCTATTCATAATGATTAGCCTTGTTTTTTTTTGCTAGATCCTGTTTTATTTGGTAGCATTTTTTTTATGACAAGGTTACAAAATTGCAAGCAACTCAATTTGTAATTATTTACTACTTGCAGAATTCTTTCAGTTTTGTTCTTTTGTACAGTGTATGTTCAAATAAAATATTTCCACATTGGCATGATGTGAAGGGAAAAAAAATTATTGGCACAGCTTCACTATTTTGAGTGTGTGGTAAAGCATTAGCATTGGCACATGATGCAAAAAAGCAAGCTTATATAGCATCAGCCAAAAAAAAAAACCAAAAAAAAGAACCACACACACCCTTCTCATTTCACCCATACACTGGCTACAAATGTTTGTCTAGTTCTGCCTTGAATCCTTTAGTATATTCATGAAAATACAAAGTTCTCTGGGGAGACTTTTAGCAACCATTACCATGTGATTTTGACCTCTGTGTCTAGAGGCTGGAGCTACCATTTCTCCATACTATGTGAGAAAGATTTTGGTATAATTACTATTCACTGTTGAAAGTTGAAACTTTCTTTTTTTTTATATGAGAAACTTTTATGGGCAGTTCACACTTTGATTCTGCAATTAGACAGAAAAATAAATTAATAAAAATGAACTTTTAAAAAAATGGAAATAGAAAGTAGCATACTACTGATCCTCCAGTATCAATCCACTCCACCTACCTCCCTCCCTGCAGGCACCTCCGTAGCCCGGTGGGCAGGAGCAGCAGTGTGTAACACACGCTTCTTGATTAGACCGGGGTTCGAGTCCATGACCACCAAATATGGAGGATGCGGAAAGGTCAGGGAATGACCACTGCATATCCCCGGAGCAATATGGCCTTAGTTGCTAATGCTCCTAAAATCCAAATAACAAACAAACAAACATCCCTCCCTGCTATGCCAATTTTTGCATGTTAATAAAAGCGACTTCACCCATTAACCCATAAACAATCATGCAAAGAATTATTACTCTTTTAGGCATAAGGGTCTAAGTGACTCCACATGCACGAAGGTACTTACCCTTGATGCCACCTTTTTAATCTAATTTGAATGCCAATGTGAAAAATCATTTTTTTTATATATATAAAATGTATATTTTTAATTATTTTTTTGGAAATAAAAGTAAATCCCATCTTCTGCACTTTAGACCTGTTTGTGAGTGAAATGTAAATTGAAAAACTAGTTCAGAACAATTTAGCCAGTCAATAACATAGGTGTCTCAGAAAGTGTAACAGTTGAAGCTGCTGCATATACTTCAACCAATAGACACCAGCCAGATGCCTCAATGTCATAAAGCTAGAGAGTGTAAATATTGGCGGTACTGTCATCTATCATAAAGCCAGTGCACTAATTTTACCTTATTGATAACAAGATACACACCAGGTAACCGTTAACAGTGTATCTGAGAGCAGAATGAACAGAGTTGTGAAAAATCCATGAGTAAAATAAATCATTAAAATGGGTTTAAACATTAAAATCATATGTAAAAAAAAGAAATGTACAGCAAGTTTAGTTACTGGTAGAAGAAATAATAAAAAAAAAAAGAAAAACACAAAGTTTTAAAAAAATTAAACAAATTAATAAAATAAAAATAAACCACAAAGTTCATATGAGAGCTAATCACTTTGACGTCAAAGGTATGATGCATGCTTGAAGACTGAGTTCATCAGAGATTGAGAATTGTCAAATAGTTAATGAGAGAGTCATTTGCTGATCTAGTAATTCTATTTAGTAATTCTTGGACTAAACATCATAAAGTCTGTATTGGCAGAGGCAAGGCGAAACAGTGTGAGATTTTGCCTAGGATATTTCTTGCTTCGTAGGCTCCAGTGATTACTTTGGCAAGAAGGGTGATATCAGCAATAATTCTTCTAGTGCTAAGAGGTGTCAGGTGAAAGTCATCTTGGACTAACCGCACAGTGATTCATAGTATACTGAATGATAAAATAGGGGGGTTATGGAACATGAGATAGCAGACAAAATTTTTTTGGACTGCTTCTATTTTGTTAAGTAAACTCTTGGTGTGAGGATTCCAGATGGGTGAACCGAATTCAAGGATTGGCAATACAGTGGTTTTATATAAGGTAACAGCATATCTGTAGTTTTTGAACTTATATAGTTATTCCTTTTGATAAATCCTAGTGTTTTCAATGCTTTGAATTTTAAGGACATGTCAAATTTAGCACTACTAAAGAAGAGTACCCCCAATCTGTTGACTTGGTCACACACTTTCAGGAAGAGAGCTTTACACTTTGAGGAGTCAGCAGACAAACCGACTTGTCTAGCCATAGAGAATTTATTGAGGACACATTGAAGCTGCCGAGAATTGGTTATCTCTTTCACAGCCAAATAGATCTTGGGGTTATCTGCATAGAGAGCAACTTGAATACCTGAGGTGTTGATGAAAGAAGGAAGATCATTAATGAAAGCCAAGAAAATACAGAGAACCAAGGTGGGCACCTTGAGGTACTCCACTTAGTGGTATTAAAGTGTCCGAGTTCACTTGGTTGTGATAACGTTCAGGGAATCTTGCATAATATAGTTCAATGACTATATCGAACAATATAGTCATTGAGAACAATGACTTACAAATACCATATAGTTTAAGTTTTTCAATTACAGTAGTTGTTTGTGAGGGACTTGATCTAATGCCTTAAAGATGTCTGCGCAAACAGCATCAACTTGAACATGATTATCAAGGGCTTCAGAGGTATATTGCCAGAAAGGAAGCAAATCGGTGATATCACAAACTTTCTACAGCAGAAACCACGTTGATTTTGATCAGTGAAACTTGAATTTGTCTCAAAAATTCAAAGAGATGTTTGTGTACTATTGTGTCAGAGAGTTAGCAAGGCTGTATTACAAGGATATGGGTTTGTAATCAGATAGAGCACATTTCTCACCTTTTTTTTGAATACTGGAAGTACATTAACCAGTATAAAATGCTTTTGATACTTATTGCCTGAGAGATAAGTTGAAAATACAAAGAATGATCAGGTTTAAGAGTGGTGACATAGTCTTTTTACAAAATAAGGCTGGTATGTTCAATACTTCAATAGTTGTATGCAAGAGATGCCACTAAACATGTGTATATAATAGGCTTAACGTGAACCTGCACATTTTCCTCTTAGTACAATTACTAATAGAGATTTCTGGAATTTTCAATGGAGAAATAAAAAAAAACACTTGATATAAGTACTGAAGGGTTTTTATTTTGTGGACTGAGTAGGTGAAGAACACAACAATACTGAAATTATGCTGGACACCTATAACTTCATAGCCCTAGCTCAGGGCTAATAGAGTTAGAGCTGTAAAGCATCAAGCTACAGAAGGTATATAACTATTACACAAGTAGTGTAAATGCACCATAGGGTTTTGTGTATGGTATGTGCCTTGTGTATACAATAAACAGTTCTTCTTATAACACTATGATGCTTTTATTTGAAAACTTTGGTTTCCCACTACCTAGTGTATCACTGTATACAGAGTGATGCATTTGCACAATTGGTATGACCATTATATGATTCTACCTTAAAGTAACACAAGTACATAAAATTGAATGAAAGAATTTCATGTAGCCACTGGCAGAGGTGAAAGAGATTCTTGCACTGCTTCTATTGGAATGAGCAGAAGCCTGAAAAACAAGATGCAGGATATTTCAGAGACTGCTGGGAGTCATTGCGGTACAAGTAAACACATGGGTTGTGTTAGGGTAGCTAAGAATAGAAATAGGTGCATGTATACTTGCGTGTATACCAATGCCAGGAGTTTAGTAAATAAATTTGATGAATTTGAGGTATTGCTCAAAACATCAAAGGCAGATATTGTTGGGATATCAGAGACGTGGTGTCACACAGATATAAGGAATGCGGAACTGGAATTTGGGGAGTACAACGTCTACAGATAGGATAGACAGGAAGGGAGGAGGGGTTATGCTATTAGTTAAGAAATACATAAAATCCAAAGAAGTGAAGCCAGTGGACATCGCTGGACAGTGCAGTGTCGAGTCAGTTTGGTGTGACATAAGCATTGGGAGATCAAAATTGAGAGTAGGAGTGTGCTATAGGCCTAATGACTCTGATGAGTATAATAAGAAACTGTACAGGGAAATAGAGTGGGCCAGTAAATCAGTTTATTGGTTGATTGGATGAATTTCCCAGATATTGACTGGAATTTGGGGGCTGGTCACTCACACACTAGCAAGGTTTTTGTGGATTTATTGGATGATTGTTTTCTACATCAGCATGTTCGGGAGGCAACTAGAGGGAGGAATACTCTTGATTTGATTATCAGCAGTGATTCTTCATGCATTAAGAATCTGCAGATAAATGAACCACTAGGTGGCAGTGATCACAGTGTGCTGAAGTGGGATTTACTCAAAGAGGTAACTACCACTAGGGGTAAAGGGAAGAATTATTGCTTTCGTAAAGGCGACTACGATGGACTGAGACAGTATTTAAATTCTATACAGTGGGACCAACTGATGATGTTACCAACAGCAAATGCAAAATGGGAAGCATTCAAAGAACTTATCTTGGAAGCTACTAGGCTTTACATACCAACTAAGAAATATTGTTCAAGGTTTAGGCCTAAATGGATGTCAGATGAACTGATGAGGCATATGGCAGAGAAGAAACATGCATGGGATACATACAAATTAAGACATGACACAGAAGCCTATGATAGATACAAGTTGATCTGTAACCAAGTTACAAAGGAGGTTAGGCAGGCGAAGGCAGATTACGAGAAATCTTTGGCAAGGGATGCAAAGAAAAACAGCAAAGAGTTCGTTACTTATGTAAACTCTAGAAGGAAGGGGATGAATCAGATTGGTCCACTTGATATCGATAGGTCAGCTGTTGATGATCCTGCTCGGGTAGCTGAGCAGGATCATCAACAGCTGACCTGGGGGATGGTTGTGCAGGCAGATATGAAGTTCTCTGAGCAGTGCAGATGGGCTGCAAGAGTAGCTCATGGTGTATTGTCAATGATATATAGGAATTTTTCTAGTATGGATAAGGAGGTGATTATTCCCTTGTATAAGGCAATGGTCAGGCCACACCTAGAGTACTGTATACAGGTCTGGAGGCCCCATTTCAAGAAGGATGTAGAGCTGCTGGAACGAGTACAGAGAAGGGCAGCAAGATTAGTGAATGGAACAAAGGGGTGCTCTTACGAAGAAAGGCTTAAGTTTTGCAAATTACAGTGTCTGGAGACTAGGCACCAGTGAGGTGATCTGATAGAGGTGTATAAAGCCTTGAATGGTTTGAGCATGCTCAATGCTGATGGGATTCTTCCTCTCGCTCAGAATAATTACCTGAGAGGGCATAAATTCAAATTGAAGAAAGACAGATGTAGGATAGACGTGCGGAAATTTGCCTTTAGCCAGCGGGTGGTTGGTTGGTGGAACAGACTTCCATCCCTTGTCGTGGAAGTTGATAGCCTAAATAAGTTTAAGGCTCAGCTGGACAGATATTTTGAATGAACTGAGGGGTGAAGTGGAAGTGGTTTCTTTTTTTTTTTTTCTTTTTTTTTTGGCTGATGCTGCATAAGCTTGCTTTCTTGCATCAAATGCCTCTACTAATGCTAATGCTAATGTAAGAAATTCCAAATGGATTTCAAACCATTATAGTAGAGAAATGATGTTATTTTTCAAATGTATCCTTGTATTTTTCAGTGTATCCTTGTTTCACAGTAAAGCTCATTTAATTCATAACTAACATTTGTAATATGAAATGAAATTTTATAGCGTAGACTGTGTACATCAATTTCATATCTTCTCTTTATTTTTATTCTTTTCAGATTTGCCAGAAGGAATTAATTTAAGAAAAAAAAATTAAAGCTATTAACTGCAGTTAACCATATTGATTTGCATCATTAATGATTTGTTCACAAAGGAACAGGCTAAAAAATTTCTGCTAATGAAACTAATGATTAGGCTTGAGATGTTTTGCAAGTTGAAAGTCATATCCAGTGAAGAATAGTAGTATCAGAAGATTCACTGCAGCAGCTTATAAGTAAGCTGAATTCCATTATGCAGAAAGGAATTATTGTAAGAACAAATTAAAGAAAAACATTCTAAATGGATAATTTTATGAAAACTGATACAAAGGTTCACAAGGCATTTTCACAATCAAGAAATCTAAGAACACTCCAGATCAGAAAAAAATCACTCTCTCTCAGAAAAAGTGACCAGGCATTTTTGAAATCTGATAATCTGAATAAAAATTTATCATTTCAAAAAGAAGAAAAACTCTTCTGTTGTGAAATATGTGGTAAAGCATTTTCCAAAAGAAGGAATCTAAAGGCACACATTTCAATTCACACTCCAGTGAAACCCTTTATTTGTGAAGTATGCAGCAAGGCATTTTTATGGTCATACCAACTAAAAAGACATTCACGAGTTCACACTCAAGAGAAACCCTTCTCTTGTGAAATATGCAACAAGGCATTTTCTGAATCAAAGAATCTAAAAACACATTTAAGAGTTCATACTAGAGAGAAACCCTTCTCTTGTGAAACATGTGCCAAGGTTTTCATCAGTTTATCAAATCTTAAATCACATTTAATTGTTCATACCCACGAAAAACCTTTCTCCTGTGAAGTATGTGGAAAAGCATTTTCCCAGTCAGTGAATTTAAAACGACATTTAAGTGTTCACACTGAAGAGAAACCATTCTCTTGCAAAATATGTGCCAAAGCATTTTCCCATTCAGTTAACCTAAAAACACATTTAAGAGTTCACACTCGGGAGAAACCCTTCTTTTGTAAAGTATGTGGCAAGGCATTTTCCCAATCTGTGAATCTAAAAAGACACTTAATTGTTCACACTGAAGAGAAACCATTCTCTTGCAAAGTATGTGACAAATCATTTTCCCTTTCACTTAACCTAAAATCACATTTAAGGGTTCACACTCAGGAGAAACCCTTCCTTTGTGAAATATGTGGCAAGACATTTTCACACTCATGTCAACTAAAACGTCATGTCAGAATACACACTTACAAGGAACCTACTAGTGAAATAAGTGGTTTTCAAGTGAAAGAATCGAATAGGACATTTCAGAGTTCATATTCAGATGCTCTTCTCTTGTGAGATATATGATGGAATATTTTCTCAGTGAAGTAATCCAAATGATTTTTCAATTCACGCTCAAGAGAAACTTTTGCCATGCACAGAATATGGAAAGGCATTTACACAATCAGGTAAAGTGACCAAAGGATACAAAAGCACATTTTATAGTTTGCAGATAGTTGATCTATTGTATGAAACATGTGATGAAGTATTTTTCCAAATAGAAAATCATAAAAGACTCTTTATGTATTATGTGCTAAGAAGATTTCATTGAATCCAGAAAAAATATTTGGAAAGCATTTACAAAAGTACACAAACTTACTGAGACATTGTTGTCTTCTATTTCAGTAAGCACCTACTAAATGTGCACATAATTTTTATTTTTGAAAAATTCAGTAGAAATGAAATACAATAGACTTTCAGAATAACAGCACCTTTGGGGATTCACAATGCCGTTACTTAGATTTTTCCATTATCTAGAAAGTTTTATTTTTAATATATTTAATGCAGAAATTATGAGGCTAAATAAGAAATGGAGAGATTAAGAATGCAATTTTATTAACTGCATTTAAAAACATGAACACGTTGACGAACCAATGTTATATTTTAAATTAATACACTCCTACTTATGCCCATTCTATTTTCTACTATTATATCAAGTTTGTCACTAAGCTTTAATGTTCTAAAAAATGAATAGCAAATGCTTAGAAAACAGTACTCACCTTGTATAAATCTGCAATAATTTTTTTTTTGGTAGATGGTGGTTAAATTTAGGTTGGAAGAAGCATTAAAAAGAACTGAGGCGGGGAATGGGGTGAAAATATTTTAAAAAGATTTTAAAATGAGCGCAAGGAAGTAGAAATGCAGATCTCCAATCCTTGGTTGTCATAAAGAGGTTAAAAGACGTAAATGAAAAAAAAAAAGAAGACTGGTCTCTCTTTTTTTCTCTCTCTGTTTTTTTTCATTCTCTCTTTTTTTCATTTACGTCTCTTTTTTTCTCTCTTTTTTTTCATTTACGTCTTTTAACCTCTTTATGACAACCAAGGATTGGAGATCTGCATTTCTACTTCCTTGCGCTCATTTTAAAATCTGTTTAAAATATTTTCACCTCATTCCCCGCCTTAGTTCTTTTTAATGCTTCTTCCAACCTAAATTGAACCACTATCTACCAAAAAAAAATGTATTGCAGATTTATACAAGGTGAGTACCATTTTCTAAGCATTTGCTATTCATTTTTTAGTCAGATTTATCATGGTATTATAAGGTTACTATAATTTCACTATTGTCAAGCTTTAATGTTCTTAATTATTGTTCTTTTCTTCTCTGAATGAGGTTTATTAACTTTAGGATCTGTAGTGAGTGGTTTTTAATTTAAAATAAATGTAAAACAGCGGTATAATCCATGGTATCAGTACAGAATTCACTTTCAAAATGGCAAATTTAACAAACAAAATAATCACGTGACCTGCTGTTTTCTTTTATTTGGCACTGCAAGACAGCTGTGCTGTATGTAAACATCTGCTATCGATGTGCTGTTATCTCGAATGTTCCGTTATTTGGGGTGCCGTTATTTCGACAGTCTACTGTATAATGAATTTATTTGCCTAAGCCTATCAGGAATCACAAGGACTCACTGATTGACAAAATCCAAAGGATGCAACATTTCAGTAACCTTTATTTTAGGAAGGACACATCTGTTAGAAAGGGTGCAGAGAAGAGCAACAAGATTAGTTGGGACACAAAAGGATATTCCTAATTCCTACTAAGAAAGATTTAAGTTCTGTAAATTGCACCACCAGGAAACCAGATATCTGTACAGAGACCTAATCAAAGTGTTTAAAGCTTTAAAAGGGTTGCAGGAAAACTAAATGCTGATGGCATCTTTACTGTTTCCTGTACTGATACACACAAAGAAACATAAATTGAGAAAGAATGGTTTGCAGAAAAGATATGCCTGCAAAGTATATTCATCCCGGGAGTAATTGATTGTTGGGATAATGTCTATCAAGTTTGTGGTGGTAGGAAGTATGAATGCATTTAAAGAGGGATTTTCATAAAATATTTGAAGAGATGTGCAAATGAAGTGGGCTCAAGCCCAGGCCTATAGCATGGTTTAAGAGTTATTGAAATGTTGCACAGTGTATAATTTGGATTTTGCCATTTACTGGAGTATCATGGTTCCTGATGAGTAGACCCTGGCAGATGAATTCTTTATGTGCATATTTCATTATTATTTGATTTTTAAAAACAAAAAAATAATAAAATATGAAAAATAAAATTAAGAGATAATAATTTGCATAGTTAGAAAGTGATAGCTACAATGGAGATCAAAATGTCTCAGTATAGCTTAAATACTTTGGCAAGTGCCTTCCATATATTCTTTCTGATTCAAGTGCAATATACACACATTTTATTTCTCCATAATTCTTGCTTCATGTGTGTATTCCATTATAAAATATTTTTAAGACTGTATTCCAGAGAAAACATTGTTATTTTGAAAATATGGCAATGAATTCCATAGGTAGAGTTTAAAGAAAAAAGATTAGTGCTGAGGGGAACTTTTCTCTTGTGAACAATTATTTTTGTCAATTATTGTCAATTATTTTTAGAATCAGCTTATTTGAAAAATAAAATTAAAACATTATGCACACATAATGAGATCATCTTTCTTTGTGAACTATGTGATATTTTTATGAACGGGTAGTATATATGAAAAAAAAAAGAAAAATGTTGAATATTTCGTACTAACAGAAAGGAGACATTGTGCAAACCATTAGAAAAAACCTTTTAAAAAATTTTTGCCTGATATATTTTTAAGCGTAATAAATATATTCTGCTTTAATCTGAACTACTAGATTACAGAAATATATAGTGGAGTACAGTGTTACCTTAATACTCAATATGCAAACTTCTGACAACTTTTAAGAAGTTATGAAATCATTAAAACAATTGAATTTTTTTTCTTTTTATATATATGAGAGATTTGTAAGTATTAGTTGCTATTTTTATTAGCTTCAGTGCAGTGTTATTTTTAATTCCATCTTAACTGTTCCCTGGATTAATAATCGATATATTCACAATGTCTAAATGTATTTTACATATCATCATGTCTGTCCGTCCATCCACACATAACAACTTGACTCCCATTGGATGGATCTTCATGAAATTTTATATTTGAGCCATTTAAAAAGACAAAGTTTTTGTCTTTTTTAAATGATAAAATTGGACCAATAGAAATTTGGCAATTATTTTTTATTTTTTTCTTCAATACTGGGAATTCAACTGAACTCCCAATGGATAGATTTTATGAAATTTTATATTTGGGCCCTTTTCTTTGCCAAAGATTTCTCATAATCTGCCTTTGCCTGCCTAATCTTCTTTGTGACTTGGTTACAGAGCAGCTTATATCTATCATAGGCTTCCATGTCACCCATTAATTTATATGTATCCCATGCATTTTTATTCTCTGCCATATGTCTCATTAGTTCATCTGACATCCATTTAGGCCTAAACCTTGAACAATATTTCTTAGTTGGTATGTAAAGCCTAGTAGTTTCCAAGATAAGTTCTTTGAATGCTTCCCATTTTGAATTTGCTGTTGGTAACATCATCAGTTGGTCCCACTGTGTAGAATTTAAATACTGTCTCAGACCATTGTAGTTGCCTTTATGAAAGCAAAAACTCTTCCCTTTACCCCTGATGGTAGTTACCTCTTTGAGTAAATCCCACTTCAGCACACTGTGATCACTGCCACCTAGTGGTTCCTTTATCTGCAGATTCTTAATGCATGAAGAATCACTACTGATAATCAGATCAAGAGTATTACTCCCTCTAGTTGCCTCCCGAACATGCTGATGTAGAAAACAATCATCCAATAAATCCACAAAAGTCTTGCTAGTGTGTGAGTGACCAACCCACAAATTCCAGTCAATATCTGGGAAATTAAAATCCCCCGTTATAAGACTCTCTGATTTACTGGCCCACTCTATTTCCCTGTACAGTTTCTTATTATACTCATAAGAGTCATTAGGCCTATAGCACACTCTTACTCTCAATTTTGATCTCCCAATACTTATGTCACACCAAATTGACTCGACACTGCACTGTCCAGCAATGTCGACTGGCTTCACTTCCTTGGATTTTATGTGTTTCTTAACTAATAGCATAACCCCTCCTCCCTTCCTATCCTGTCTGTCCTTTCTGTACACATTGTACTCCCCAAATTCCAGTTCTGTATTCCTTATATCTGTGTGACACCATGTCTGATATCCCTACAATATCTGCCTCTGATGTTTTGAGCAATACCTCAAATTTTTTATTTACCAAACTCCTAGCATTTGAGGTTGAAGAGACCCTGCACACATAAAGGAAGACCAATATGTTTTGCTACTGATAATGGGTTTAAATGTTAATGGGGAAAAAAAAAAAAAAAAAAAATGCACACTAACAATGATGACCAACTTGATTTCACTTAAAACTGGGAACACAGGAGAAAAATTGTTTTCACCTTGGGACTACATGTGCTATATCAGTTACCTTTACTTTGCTTTCATTAGTAGGCGAAGCAACAGTGACTGATTATTCAAACATTTGATTTTGCATTTTCTTTCTTATGAAAACTATGGAGGGGATGCAGGGGAAGCTGGCAAAGTAGCAGTGACAGATACTACACCATACAAATACACTTGGGGTTAACATTCCAATGACACAAAGAAACAGAACCAATCAGAAACAGATGGAGGGCGGAGTATAAAGGTGCTTACACATAGAACACAGGTTAATCAGAGCCTATTGTCCACATCATGAACACATGTTAATCTGCTCACCAGCTATGGATACATAGAAAGCAGTTGACCAGCCAGGGGCTCACATCTGGTGAGTGTGAGTATGGGCTTGGCACACCCAGGGTCCTGAGCTGTATATCATCATTCTTCTCTTTCTTGGTGATTCCTTTCTACTCCTCTCTCTCTCTCTCTCTCTCTCTCTCTCTCTCCTCAGGTTAACTCAGAAATTTATTTTAGCTGGTGCAGCGTAAGCCTCAGGCTTCTTTGCACTATATGACTAGTAATAATAATAATTAGTTTTCAGTCCCAGAAACTTGTGTTACTCAAAGCCATTGTTAATCTGTATGTTTGCATTGACTGTTATGTACACATACAAGGAGGATTGCCAACTTTGAAAAAAGAAACCTGAAATATATTTTAAAAAAAGGCTCAACATCGGTTAACGAAAACACAGACTGTAGAGCATAAACTACCAGAGAAAAGACTTGCGTGAACTGAGAATATTTCATTACTGTACACTGCATTGTATCCAGGTGTCATCGTAAGGGGAACATGATGACCATATGTTTGCATGTGTTTTTTTAGATAGACCTAGGAACACTTATATGCATGGTTAAGGGGGGAGGCATATTCCCCCCCTGCCCCTGACTGTGCATCTGCCGTATTGCTAGTTAGCTGTGTATATCATGACAAAGGCTCACTGCCATTTGTTATAAATGGCAATGAGCAGACCTTTTCTTTTTTTCTGAAATTATGTTATTGAAGTCAAAATACCTAGCACAGTAACTATACGCTGCACATTTTTTGTAGCAGTGGTGCTCAATCTTGTAGTTACCTGTTTGGCATATACACAGAGCAGTAGATATAGAGTAGTCACTTGCTGAATTACTATCAGTGATAGAATAGCATGAACTAACACTGCTTCTAACTTAAGGGACGCTATTTAAGTTCTAAGAATGATTAACATGTGCAGGAATGACTGGCATAATATATTTCGATTTGGAAGAAAGGGAACAGGGGTTAGCATCCAACTTATTTATGTCAGTAATCCGTCAAATTAAACTTTAAGTAACCTGTTTTGCTTACATAGCAGGGAGGGTGAACTGTTGGAGTACTTACATGTCAAATGCAGGTGTCCTGCTTTTTGGGAACCAGCACCTTAAATCATTCAAGTTAATGGGAGTGCACACAGTAACAGCATGTTAGGACTGGTCACTTGCTGAATCACTGGTTGATCCACCTGCTTACTGAAATGAATTGTAGATTAAGATTAAGCTTTGCTATTGGGAAAAATTGAAAATTAAAAGGATATGAAAAGTACTCTAATTCCTCCCCCCCCCCCAATAATGTTACTTTAGTAGTAATTTTTTTTTTTTTTTAGAATAAGAACAAGAAATTGAGTATATTAACACAGTTTATTAAGCATAAATTTATTTTTCAAGTATATAAAAAAATAAGTAAAAATAATTTCATAATAAAGTTTTTGTAGAATATTCCAAATTTTTATTAAATTCTCATCTGACACCCTATGCTTACTTCTTTTCCTGCTCTTTGTATCGGTTTCTGAATAACGTTTCTGAAGCAGCCACGAATTGACATATTTTGCTGGATCGCAGCAGGTCAGCAGACAGACCACAATTTTAAGAAAGAGTAGTAAAGAAACTGTTTTTGTCATCAACGAAGTGCTGGTTGGCGATCAGATTTATTTCTGAAAATCCTCGTTCACATTCACTCGGTGAAATTGGTATCGTACTCAGAGCATTCATCAAATGCTTCAATTCTTCGGAAACCTTCTTATCAATTAGGTATCCGCAAATTGCATTTAACTCTAATTGACAATTTTCTAACTTCATTTTCACCAAATGCCAACAATTCATGTTTAGAAGGTTTTAATACCTTCGTTGTCCTCGTTTTCCTTCTCTCGTCATCGGTATTGTCACTAGGTCTTAATTTTTTTTTCTTTTCTTTTTTTAAACTGTCCAAAATATCGGTATCATTCGGATATTCAGGTAAAGTAAAGTGTAAACAGAGATAGGGAAAATTTTCGGAAAAATGTGGATAACACACTTCCGCGAAATAACATATGATTATTTATGGAGTAAAAGAAAATCACTTTTCTAATTCTCGAACGGGGCACTTACAGTTGATTCACAGAGGTGGTCCAACCTACGACCCGCAAGGAAAGTGAACTAAAACAGCAGGCACCTCCGTAGCCAGGTGGGAAGGAACAGCAGTGCGTAGTACACGCTTCTTGATTAGACCGGGGTTCGAGCCCGTCACCACCAAATACGGAGGGTGCGGAAAGGTCAGGGAATGACCACCGCATATCCCGGAGCAATATGGCCTTAGTTGCTAATGCTCCTAAAAACCAAATAACGAACAACAACTAAAACAGCATTTTAAATTTTATTATCAAAACATTTTTCTCATTAAATGTTTTGTTCAGTAAATGTAATTGTGTATTGTACTTAATTAAATTTTTGAATATTTTCGATTTTACTTTTACATGCAACAAGATATCGAAAATGTAACACAATAAAGAAACTTTGAATTTTTTTGAATATGGTCCCGGTACTGGAAAAGGTTCACTGCAGTAGAAGGTGTGCCAGAGCCCATTGGGAATACTCCCTTGATCTGCTCACTGCAGACCAGCGCGACTTTTCCGTATGTGGGACAGGTGGTCGGATAGGTTTTACCAGGTACAGCTAAGTTATACAATACTAATCACTTTAGCTTTCTTAATTCGTGCAGCAGCACTAATTGCCTAAATTGCCTGAAGGCCAGAAATGCGAACAGGCCGTATCAAATTAATTCTCTCCTAATCCGTTCGCTATATGAAAACTTTCTTCCCTCAACCGAAACTATTTTAAATGTAACTTCCAAGGGGAATTCAAAATAATTAAACAGAGGTCCGACTGAGTAATTTAGAATTATAAAAATGGTTATACAATTTTATATAGAAAATATCTTAACAATAGACAGTAAAAAATGCAAATTTAGTTAAATCATTTTAAGCTTATTTGAATAGTAGGTAAACATGTGAAAAATTACGGAATATTATAAATTTCGAAGTGCATTGCATCCAAATGTAACACGTCACTGTTAATAAAGGTGCCGGTACGCCGTACCGTTGCGTACCATTACAAAAAAAGCACTGCACTACAGTAGTCCAAAGGCATTTAATAAATTGCAAAAAAAAATTTAAATTTAATACCGAGGTATGATTCCCAAAGGATTTTTTTTTTTACTTTAATGACAACAATATTTGGGGAATACAGCTAACATCAGGAAGCACTCTATTCCTGGAAGTTATTAGCATTAGTTGAGACATATGATGCAAGAAAGCAAGCTTATAGAACATCAGCCAAAAAAAAAAAAAAAAAAACCTTCCCATTTCACCCATCTTGTCACTCCAAATGTTTGTTTAGTTCAGCCTTAAATTTATTTAAGCTATCAACTTCCACAACAACAGATGCAAGTCTGTTCCAGCAATCAACTACCCGTTGGCTAAAGTCAATCTTCCGCGCATCTATTCTACAACTCTATCTTTCCTCAATTGGAATCTAAGCCTCCTCAGGTTCTTAATCTCAGTGAGTGGAAGTATTCCATCAGCATTGAGCCTGCTCAAACCATTCAAGACCTTGTACATCTCATTCAGATCACCTCACAGATGCCTAGTCACCAGATGCTGCAACTGACAGGATTTAAGCCTCTTCTGGTAAGAGAACTCCTTTGTTCCTCTCACCAAATCTTGTTGCCCTTCTCTGTACTCATTCTAGCAACTCTACATCCTTCCTAAAATGAGGCCTCGAGACCTGTACGCAGTACTCAAGGTGTGGCCTGACCATTGCCTTATACAAAAGTATAATCACCTTGTCTCTGCTGGCAAAATTCCTATATATCATTGACAAAACTCCATGACCTGCTCTGGCAGCTGGTCTGCACTGCTCAGAGAACTTCATACCTGACTGCACAATTACTCCCAAGTCTTTTTCATTCTCCACCTCCCTGAGTGTAGTACCACACAGTTGGTATGTTTCTCTGGGGTTACTGCTACCCATATGCATTACATTGCATTTGTCAATATTAAACTTCAGTTGCCACTTCTCAGCCCATCTACCTAACTTTTCTAGATCCCGTTGCAGTAGCATACTCCTTCACTATCTTTATCAACCCTGCCAACCTTTGTATCATCTGCAGACTTGGGCATTAACCCTGATATATTAGCATTAGCATTAGTAGAGGCATTTGATGCAAGAAAGCAAGCTTATGCAGCATCAGCCAAAAAAAAAAAAAAAAAAAAAAAAAACCACTTCCACTTCACCCCTTTGTTCGTTCAAAATACCTGTCCAGCTGAGCCTTAAACTTATTTAGGCTATCAACTTCCGCGACAAGGGGTGGAAGTCTGTTCCACCAACCAACCATCCACATATCTTCATCGATATCATTAATAAATACACATAAAACAACAATGGGCCCAGCACCAAACCCTGAAGTACTCCACTAATAACATTAGTCCACGTAAAGCAGTGTCCATTGATTACTCTCTCTGCCATCAACCACTCAACCATACCTTTATCCATTGCAGCAACTTGCCCTTAATGCCATACCACTTCAATTTGTACAGCAGTGTTCCATGTCAACAGTATCAAAAGCTTTCCTGAAATCCAAGTATATGATATCAAAATTATTTTTTGCATCCAGTTCCGTTGTGACTACATCGTAGAAATCAATCAAATTTGTCAGACAAGACTTTCCCTTAACAAACCCATGCTGTATCTGAACTATTACTGCAGTCTTGCCTAAGTGATTCTGTATCACTTCTTTAACCAGTGTGGCCGCCTCCGTAGCCAGGTGGGAAGGAGCAGCAGTGCGTAGCACACGCTTCTTGATTAGACCGGGGTTCGAGCCCGTCACCACCAAATACGGAGGATGCGGAAAGGTCAGGGAATGACCACCACATATCCCGAAGCAATATGGCCTTAGTTGCTAATGCTCCTAAAAACCAAATAACAATAACAATACTTTAACCAGTGACTCCATTATTTTCCCTGGAACAGAAGTTAAACTAATAGGTCTATAATTATTTGCATCACTCTGAACCGCTTTGTGAATTGGGGATACATTTGCATATCTCCAGACCATGAGGACCTCCCCTGAATCTAAGGATGCTCTCATAATTATGGCCAAGGGTTTGCTTTCTTCCCTCGCTGCCTCCTCCAGTATAACTGGATAGATTCCATCTGCCCCAGGTGCCTTTTTTATGTTTACCTTCAACAATTTATCCTCCACTTTGCTCTCCGTTATTACAAAATCATTTAGCTCCCTGTTAGAGTTTAGTAAACTTCTGTCCTCCCCCTCCTTCCTTATAGAATTACTCGTGTGAATGTAGATGGAAAATACTCATTCAGTTTGTCAGCTATCTGAGCAGGACCATCAACAGTTGACCAACATCAAGTGGATCAATCTGATTCATCCCTTTTCTTCTAGAGTTTATACAAGTTTATGTCGGGTTCCATATAATTAAGCATTCAATATTTTGAAGTGGTTTTTGCTCAGGTGAATGCTTAGACCTGCTGTTTGGAATACTTCAACCTTTGGAAAACTTAACGATGATTGCAAAGTTGACTGCATTCATTAGAACCTCAGTTATAATTATTATAAGTTGAGTTTCTTCATATCTAAGTGTTACATGTTGTGATCTGATCCATTCCTATGGATGTTTATTTTTGCAGATGTGGAATATGCAATGACTGTTTGCCTCATATGCAAAGGAGAAAGAGGTGACCATTATGGCAACTATATCAATTCATGGATAAATTGGTATTTTTTTGCTCACACATACACAATTCGTTTAACTGTGGTGGTTAATTCTTACAATTGATAACTATACTCACTCCCCTTGCATTTGTTTTGTATATTAGTGGTCAAGGGGCAGTGTTGAGGACTGTAATCCATATCTGCAGATAAAATCATTTATGTGTGTCCGTCTGTTCAATAAAGTGCAAAGGATCTGTAAAATTTAAAAAAAATTGAACTTTGTTCATCATAAATAGTTCAGTTAGAAAACACATTCTTAGCTAAGAATGTGTTTTTTAACGGGACCATTGTTTTTAATACTTTAATAGGGATGAGAAGAGAAAATAAAGTCACAATTTGTGCTGTACGTAATAAATGAGAAAGCGATATTACATGAAGCAAATATTTTTTTACATATGCTGTTTTGGATTATGTAACTTTGCTGCTATTGTTTTAAAACCTACAATAAACACACAAATTGTAGTGACTGACTGCTCTTGCAATCATTCTGCTCATTATTTTTTCTCTCTTCTGTTTGCTAGTACAGTAAACCCCTGCTATTCGCGGTATCTGTATTCGCAGTTTCACGTATTCGCGATCGCTGATTTAATATAAAATGAAACCTAAAAAATGTGAATTTTTAAGCACCGTGAATATTTTCCGCCATAAAAAAACATGGGCATGGCTAAAATTATCTTTCCCGGTCAAAACAGCACTCAGTGGGTGGGGGAAGAGGGGTGACAAAATCGCGAGCGTGGATGTTTCTCGCTAATCCTTGTTCAGTATGGTTATGCGCTTGTCATGGAAGGTTTCGTCGTTTGCTTTTAATTTATATGCTTATAAATTGAATAAATTTATCAATTTATAAATTGATATGCTTACAAAAGTGATAAATCTACCGTTTTGCAGTGTAAAACAGACTTTTTCGAGTGTGTTAACAGAAGAAAGTGACTTCATTGTGGACAAGTTCTTTCTAACCTGTACAAAAATATGGCTACGAATAACAAGGGAAATGTGAAAAGATCAAAGACATTAGCGAATAAAATTGAGTTATTAGACAAAATTTCTAATGGTGAAAGTGTCTCCTCAATGGCAAAACATAAAATCAATGAGTCAATGGTACGATCAATCAAAAAATCGGAAGAAAAAATCCGCCGTAGTGTCCGTGAAAACACGCTAATTGCTTCAAAAATTTGCTCAATAGTGGGAGTTTACTGTACATGAGATTGCATTGCAGATTCAACCTGGTAAGTTACTTTGCATCTGTTCAGTGTTAGTACTGGTAAAATGACGAAAGCAAGCTTTATACAGCATCAACAAAAATATAAAAGAAAAGAAAAAATGTTTTCTTTTCTTTTATATACCTATTCTACCTTTCTACCTACTCCTTTTAATAATTTTTCCAATTCTCCTTTATATTATTCAGACTACCAATTTCCACAACACAGGAGAAAAATGTTTATTCCAATAATCAATTACTCTGGCTGTTAATTAGGTCTGACACTCAGGAGGGGGCCATATTATAAGGTTGTTCATGATCATGTGGGATACCCTCGAAATTTAGTTTTGCCAATGCTCCGACTAAAAGGAAGTTTCTACATGTCTATTTTGCAACAGTATTTTTTAAATTTAAATTTGCATTCCTTTGGCAGAGAACCCCAGGGGCTCACATCTGGTGAGTATGGGCTTGGCACACCCAGGGTCCTTAGCTGGATATCATCATTCTCATTCTTGGCCCTTCTACTTCTGACACACTCTCTCTCTCTGGGTAATTCAGATTTTTTTTTTTTTTTTTGGCTGGTGTAGCATAAGCTTGAGGCTTCCTTGCACCATATGGCTAATAATAATAATAATAATAATAATAAATAATAATAAGAGCAAGGATGTATTTTTCTTCACTTACCTTTGTTTACTCTTGACTACAGGTGTAGTGATTTGTGATACTAACACAGATGACTTGTCTTACAAACCACCTGAACTTGGAGCCTAAAGACTCCAAGCAAGACTCTGGCACAGAAGTCAAACTGACAGGTCTCTAGTTGCTTGAGCCACCTTTGTGAATAGAAAAGAGACATTGCGAAAAGGTTTGCTTATTTGTATCCATTCTTCCTTTAGTATAACTGGATAGATTTTGTCAGCTCTTGCTGCCCTGTTCACTTTTAATTGTAATAATTTTGCTTCCAGTCCTTTCTCAGTTGTAGTATTATTCAACTCCCAATTAGTATTAGCTAGACTATTGGTATTCTCACTTTTAAAAACTTCTTCACACATGTATATGAATGCAAGATATATATTCAGCTTATCAGCAACCAGTTCAGCATTTTTACAACAGACATCAAGTGGACCAATAACGTTGATGCCTTTCCTTTTACTGCTAATGCAAGTGAAGAAATCCTTGTCACTGCCTTTTGCACCGTTAGCTAAGAATGTTTTGGTAATCTGCCTAACCTCTAAGTTGCTCTTTCACAGGCTAGCATATATATACTGTAGGATTCAGAATTTGCTGATAATCTACAATCATACCATGCATCTTTCATCCCTGCCAATAAGTTTGTTCATTTATCATGCATTATAGTCTATACCTTGATCGACGCCTTTTTGTTGGTTTAAAAAGCTTAGCAGCTTCCAGGATAACTTCATTAAACATTTAGCATTTGTATTTTTAAAAGTTACAATTTGGTCCTACTGAAAAGAATTTGTGATATCTAAAACCATTGTAATCTCCCCCTCCCCCATGGAAACAAACACCCTTCCTCTTTTCCTTGCCAATGGTTACTTCTTTAAACAGATCCCACTTCATACGCTGTGATTACCTGTGGTTCTTCATTTGAATATCTTAATACTTTTACTGAGAAATAGGTCAAGAATATTTCTTTCCCTTGTGACATCTCGAATATGCTGATGTAAGGAGCAGTCATCCAGTAATTCCAGAAATGCCCGACTACCAGGTGAGTGACCAATCCACGAATTGCAATTAGTCTTAAAATATAGTCTCCCAGTATTGGACATTACTTGCTTGTTCTGTTTTTCTGTAAAGATGTTCATTATATTCATCACAATCGCATTCTCCTACCCTCACCTTTGTTTTCACCAAAGTGGTGTGACATAATTACTTACGTCACACCACATTGATTTGATTTATTTATCAATGTAGATGTAATCAGAAGTAAGAGACATATGAGTAGAATTTTTTAAAAAAATGGAAATTATCCCACGACAGTAATCCTACTCATCATGCAACACTAATTTCTGATTACCTTTCAGCTATGACAAACATCATCAAATAACTTGCAGAAAAGGGATTTGAAGATTTTTTTTTTTTTTTTTTTTTTGCAACTATATAACCAGTGAAAATGTGTAAATAGTCAAGGTCATTATTTCGAAAAATTTGATGCCTGTTATGAAATTTGTTTACATAAAAATTCAGCCCTGAAATGTTTTGATTATACCTTTGTATACCACAGTTGCAAAACCTTTCTTTAATGCCTTTGGTATTTTCATTTTATAGGCTGTATACAATATGTTTTAGTTATTGTTTTAATTCGATAATTACTGGATTATAATTCTTTCTTGCTGTCTGGAGGATGCTGCGTTCCCTCCTGAGATAGCAAGCCTTGCCTTTCACCCAACTTTAGAAATTAAATTGTTATCCACAAGTTGATCTAAAATTACTAATTCTGTTTTTTTAATTGATAACAGTGCCAAAAGAGGTGAATCTTTATTCATTAAAAACTCTTAGGGTATCCCTATAACAGACTGTCAAAGTGATGGTCATTTAGGTTGACCTGGATAACAATGTCATTTCTAAAAATACATGTAAGCCCAAGCTTGTCATTGTCTCAGCAGGAAACACATCAATACCCAGACAGCAAGACAAGAATTAATGCAATAGCATTAATTATTGGATTATTTCAACTTCTGCATTGAAATAAAAAAACCCTTGCTCCTTTTAATAATTTGTCATTGTTTTTTTTATTTTTATTATTATTTTTCAGATTAAATGAGGAGAATAAGTTGTATATCCAAAAGTTAAAGGAAACAGATGCAACCTTATTTAGTAAAAAAAAATCATCCCTATCTAGTTGTTAAGTAACTGTATTGAAGGGAACCCTAAATAATTTCTTCAGAAAACAGGAATTTAATAATGTATTCTAATAAAACTACAAGGAAATGTGTTTTGCAAAACAAAAATCTTATACATAATATAACAAAAAAACAGGAAAATTCAAAAAATGGTCAAATGGTACATACATTAGTTCAGCCTAATGAGAAATTCATCTCTTGTGAAATATATGGCAATGCATTTCCCAAACCAAAGAATCTTAAAGTGCATTTAAGTAAAGTGCATTTTCACAGGAGAATGAAGAAATCATTCTCCTGTGAAATGTGTGGCAGAGTATTTTCACAATCAAAGAATCTAAAAACACATTTAAGAACACGTACACAGAAGAAACCATTCTCTTGTGATGTATGTGGAAAGGCATTTTCCCAGTCAATGAATTTTAAAAGACATTTAAGAGTTCACACTGATAACTCCTCCTCGTGTGAAATATCTGGAGAGAAATTTTCCAAATCAGTGAATTTAAAGCATTTAAGTGTTCATACTCAAGACAAACCATTTTCTTGTGAAATATGTGCCAAGACATTTTCCCAGTCAGTGAATCTAAAAAGACATTTAAGAGTTCATACCCAGAATATTTTGCAAGAGAAATCATTCTCTTGTGAAATATGTGCCAAGACATTTTCTGGATCGAGGAATCTAAAAATTCATTTAAAAGTTCATACTCAGGAAAAACAATTCTCTTGTGAAATATGTAATAAGGTATTTTACCGTTCTTCACATCTAAAATCACGTTTAAGCGTTCATACTCGAGTTAAACCTTTTTCGTGTGAAATATGTCGAAAGGCATTTTCCCATTCAGTGAATCTGAAAACACATCTAAGAATTCATACTCATGAGAAAACTTTTTGTTGTGAAATTTGCGGCAAGGCATTTTCCCATTTGTTGATCCTAAAAGTACATTTGAGGGTCCATAACCACGAGAAACCCTTTTCCTGTCAATTATGTGGCAAGGCATTTACCCAATCAGTGAATCTAAAAAGTCACTTAAGAGTTCATATGCAAGAGAAGCCATTCTGTTGTGAAATATGTGGCAAGTTATTTTCCCAATTAGTGAATCTGAAAACACATTTAACAAAAGTTCACACTCATGAGAAACCTTTCCTTTGTGAAATATGTGGCAAGAGATTTTCATATTCAGGTCATGTAAAGAAACACATTAAAAGTTCACACTAACAAGAAACCATCTATGCTGAAATATGTTTCCCAGCTGAAGAATTGAGAAATATGTCAAAAGCCATTTTTCTATTTAGAAAATCTCTAAAGACATTTAAAAGTTCACTATTATTAGAGATAATCTTCTTTATGGGAACAGTGACAAGCCATTTTCCACTCTTTGAGTGAAGATGTAAATACTTAACACTAGTAATCTAATAATTATGTTGTGGTCACATGAAATGACTGTTCTGCTCTGATTAAATTGTTTTCCCAATCAGAATATCTGACAGATTTAACCCTTTGTAGAATCCTGTCTCTTCACATGACCAGCCAAAAAAAATTTAATGCTGGTGCCTCACTGGTTGGAGATCAGAAGTTTTGCTACTTTGTGCAATTTTTTATTGGTGTGTTTAGTTGTATTTGCTGCAGTTTGGACTAAATATTACTTTCACTTCGTGTAAACTGTGATCCCCTCTGAGAGGCCTCTGTACCCTTTGTGTTACCCCATTGTGCATACAGTCAGTCATTAGGGGAACATGTGCACTCATTACAATGATAAGTTAGATATTTTCAGTTTTATGTTTCAATTACATTAAAATGGGTCTTTTGTTTTTTATTATTATGATACAAATATTGATAAAATATTATTATATAAATAATAGTTATTATACAAATAATAACTAATTTTCATTCAGTAAATAGATGGCCACACATGAACGGTTTTTCACAGATCTGGACAACCACTATTTTAATACTTTCTTGCTAATTAATTATTTTTTTTAAAAGCTGAAAATTAAAAGTTAAAATAATTAAATTTTTTTGTTTATAGCAGGCCACACAGAGCAGTTTCATCAGTGATTTTATCCTGCAGATGTGGACTGTGGTGGTAGAGATCTTGGGGGGGTTGATCACTCATGTGGCTACCTCAAGAACCTTGCAAAGAATAGTGATAATGTTATGTAATTATTTCAAATTTGCAATTCAGTTTAACATGAGAATAAATAATAATAATTTATTTCTTTTCATTGAAAAATATTAATTTCAAGGTTTTTTCTGGATTAATTGTATTGCTTGAATAATGTTAGAAGTTTTTGCAATGAACACTACTACAATAAATTTGGCAGTAATTAATAGTAGGTGCCTCTGTAGCCAGGTGGGAAGGAGCAGTAGTGCATAGCACATGCTTCTTGATTAGACCGGGGTTCAAGTCCCTCACTACCAAATACGGAGGATGCGGAAAGGTCAGGGAATGACCACCGCATATCCCGGAGCAATATGGCCTTAGTTGCTAATGCTCTTAAAAACCAAATAACAACAACAGTAATTAATAGTATCATGTTTCTGCTTACTAACATTTTTAAAATTTTTGTCATAATTAGTAAACTTTTTGTGTCATTAAAACATTATAATAAGTATTTCTAGTGGCCAAAAAATATGGTATTTAAAAGAAGTTGAATTATTATTAAAAATAACAAATCAGTTGCAATCCACTGATAAAAGATCAAGCACTAGTGTAATTTAAAAACAATTCAAAATGCTAAATACTTTTCTCAGACATGGCAAGGAATTTTGGAAAGCTGGTCAGCACTTATCTTAGCACATAATTCTATTCCATTACTCATAAAATTATGCAATTTTTTTTTATATTTTTAATCAGATGTTGGGAAGGGGAAGCACTGGATAGTTCATATAATGGGAGATTCTTCATGAAACATTGGACAAAATTTAAGCAAAATAGAATAGCACCTTTTACGAAGCTATAAAAATATAAAAAAGCTGTAAATATGTAAATATATAAGCTATAAAAATATAAAGAAGCTGTAAATATGTAAATATATAAGCTGTAAAAATATATAAAAACAAAGGAAATTTTTAAAGTTTTTTCTAAATGATAAATTAATTGATCATTACTTATTTACTTTATTAACTGTTATTTTTAAATTGTCTTAACTATATTAAACCACGATTATCCCTGAATTAATTTTTCTTTTAAAGCCAACTGTCAATTGTAGTATATTAAATAGGCATTTCTGAACCGTTATAGAGTGAGAGACTCTTATGAAATCTTATTGTTATTAATTTTTATATTAATAACAATAGATCCCAGTGACGTAGATCCCTTTTTTAGACCCGGAGGCAAAGAACATGTTTGGGCCCCTACTTAATTAATGAAAATTACAAAAATATAAACACGAGAAGATTAAAAAAATTTAAACCATTAATAATTCCACCTCTGCCGACACTGTAATAAATATAATGAATACATTTTTGAAGGTATAAATGATGTATTAAAAAATAAATACCGAATTTATATCAAACCCTATTTTTTATTATTGTAAAACAAAACCCAATAGCTTTAATTAGAGATTAAGATCAACAGAAATATATGCAAAATGATCTGTGAAAAATTTACTGTATATCTACAAAGTAAATAAAGCTAACTAGGTAGTAAGCAATCTTTATTCACATTAACAAAAATTCAAGCCTTAAGTAAATGAATAATATCTATAAATAATAAGATTTGAATTTAAAATATTCATGAACATAAAACCTCAGTAACAATAATAAATATAAAAAATATAAAAAATACTCGATTTATCGGGATCGGATTAGACACTTCAAGACTCCAAATAAAAAAAAAAAAAAAAAAAAAAATCAACCAGAAATCATAAAATTCAAGTAATAAGTACAATAGGTAAAAACAGATATTATTATTATTAGCCATATGGTGCAAGAAAGCCTGAGGCTTATGCTGCACCAGCCAAAAAAAAAAAATTCTGAGTTACCCTGTGTGTGTGTGCGTGCGCGCGTGAGAGAGAGAAGTAGAAGGAAATCACCAAGAAAGAGAAGAATGATGATATCCAGCTGAGGACCCTGGGTGTGCCAAGCCCATACTCACCAGATGTGAGCCCCTGTCGCAAATAAGCGACAAGAAGTGGCGTTATAGGTAGTCATTGGATTAATGTGCCTATTATCTTGCAACCCCCTCTGTATTCGCACCCGCCGCTCAAAAAAAAAAAAAAAAAGGGACCAAATGTTTAGTTTGTTTTAGTGCGTTGCGTCGATTGTTGTGTTCGGTCACACCGCAAAAGGGCAAATTTTGTTTCGTTATTTATGTCAGGGATGTCAATATATATATATATTTTTTTTTGTTTAGAAATCGCGAAAATGATGGATAAACGCAAAAGAGTTGCGCTTTCACTTGAAATTATTCAAAAGTTTGAAAACAGTGCATCCGTTAAATATCTAGTGAACCATTATAACGTTGGTGACCAAACCATACGCGACACTAAAAAATAAAGGGATGCTATTAGATTTAAAATCGACATCGTAAAAAATAAAGGGAAGCATCGCATTGGACACACGAGTAGTACGTGGTAAGTTTTTTTATCTATCGCCATATTTTTTACGTAACCTAATGTTCAGCAACCTAAACATTTGTTTAGGTTGCTGAACATTTTTCGATACAGTAAGTCCCCGACTTACGCAACTATGTAAATTTCTTTTCACTCAAATTTTTTTTTTTTTTTTTTTTTTAGGATTGTAAAATTTAAAACAACAAAAATAAAAATAATAATAAGCAATCAATAACGACGATCACGGCACGCACAAATTGCACAAGTGAAATCGGAGTAACAAGCAAAAAAATGGGAAAAAAGATTCCTACAATTATTTATGTTTTTTTTTTTTTTTTTATATATGACTGAAGATATCAGTGAAGGGATCACACACTTCACCATAATAATGTAAAAACCGCAGAATTCCAGCTATCGGTATTATCGCAAATGCAATAAGATCGAGTTTGCTACCCGTTTATAATAGATTGCGCTAACAGAAACACCCAATAAAACGGAAAGTGCAAATTGTTTTTATTGTTTTTTGTTGACCTCCAGAAAAATGTGCTTTATTAAAATGTGAGCTCGCGCGGGATGATAATAGTGAGTTTTCGCCTTAACCCTATGAAATTATTATTATATTAATAATAATAATAATAATAATAAAGTTCTTTACAGAAAATTTCATTTCGACGTTATCATGCTACCGATTAAGACTGTGACAGCGCTACTAGTAAATCTACCAACAAAAGGAAAGCGATCGATTTAAAAAAATAATAATAAATAAACATAAGAATGTATTAAAATGGTCAAACATTAACAAGTATCGCGCTGAATTCAGATTTGTCAATAATAATACAGTAGCAATATGTTACTAGTCATTCCCGAGTTAGTAAAACTCGACGAAGTAAGAAGTCCTGGAACGTATGTCGGGGACTTCTATACATAATAAAATATATAGAAACGTAAATAAACACATACGCACATAATACTTTTGGTGTCATTTTAAAACAATCGTAATAAGTAACTAACTGTATATGTTAAATTTTGTCTCCTAGCTTTTTAGTCGAAAAAATATCTACAATTTCTTTGAAATCGACAGAATGCGCTACACTGTTTTCTATGCTTAAGACTGACAAATTGCTAAGTTGATCTTGGCTTATTGTATTCCTTATAGATGGTTTGACATGTTTTAATTTCGAAACTTTTAAAAACTCCTTTCGACACCAGCCACAGTGCCCAACTAGGTCAAGAATATAAAACATGCCATTATAACGTCTAACAAATGCAGATAACGATGTGTTTTTAATTAAAATAAGGTTACATAAGTCTCGAGTTGAATTAATTTTTGAAATTTCTTGTCCTAAAGATGATTTTAAATTTAATAGCTGCTGTGGAAAGTCATCAGAAATATCTTTATTTTATTGGTTTTGAAATTCTACATCCACTTGTTGCAAAGCTTCGTCGCTAAAAGATGAGTGTTTCTGGTTGCAAAATTTTAAAACTACATTTTTTGTATTAAGAAATCCATATTTTAATTGATGTATCACAATGTCTATTGTGCATAGTATATATTAGGGGTTACAATACCGAGATTCCGGGATCCCTGTCATTTTTTTCCAGTATTGATATAAAAATACCGGTTTTTTGGTACTAATTTAAAAAATAATTATCCATGATTTATTCACATAAAGGTTGGGGCATCAGGAATACATAGCTATATCTGAATAAATCAGATTATTAATAAAACGGCATCGTTTTAAGTTATATCTCATATTGTGAATACCTTCACAACGAGTTGCCATGATATTGCACTACTTCGAATAAGTAACGCTTCACCTAAGGAGAAGACTAATGTTACTTATTCTCAGATGGATACCACCACCCACTATAGAGAATAAGTAACATTAGTCTTCTCCTTAGGTGAAGCGTTACTTATTCGAAGTAGTGCAATATCATGGCAACTCGTTGTGAAGGTATTCACAATATGAGATATAACTTAAAACGATGCCGTTTTATTAATAATCTGATTTATTCAGATATAGCTATGTATTCCTGATGCATTTGCACTATATTTATACATAGTCTAGACTCCTTCATAGCTTGAGGCTTATGCCCTAAACGCTTGAGTCACATAAAGGTTATAAAATCAACAACAATAAATCAGTAGTACTGCTGAATTTGCAAATGAGGGAGTGTTATACACAGTACAAATGCAATGGAAACCTGAAAATGTCATGAAACTGTAAGACATAAAATCTTACAAATATATTTCTCTTAGTAAGTGCAGTGTGTGTGGAAGTAAAGCACTTAAGGAATAACGAAAACATTACGGAAATATTTCCATTAGTGATAGTAGGCCTTGTAGGGCAATTAAGGAATATGGTGAACAATGGTATGGCAGATGCGGAAGAATCCCTCTATTACACCGCTACTTGAGGATGCGACACTTAGTGCATTTTGGGAAAGGGTGTCGGTATGGACCAGTTCAAAGGTATTGTGAACAGATGATCTTGAGGTAAAAGATGAAAGCGTTTCATTGTGCGAGAAAAAAAAAAAAAAATCTGTTCTGTTTTTCCCACCAAAGGAAGAAGAGTGAGTTAAAGACTAACACCATGATTGGGTCACGTTTAAATTAGATAGGGAGACATACGCAAATACGTGGAAACCCCTCTGGGGTTTGCACATAAGCTTGCTTATAAAATAGTACAGGGGGGCGATTCTAACTTCCATTCAATTCAATAAATAAGGTGCTTTAACCAAAAGAGGGGTTGGTTTGTGGTTGTTGTTCAGAGGAGTTGCAGACTTCCAGTGGTAGTATCGGTACTAATTTAAAAAATAATTATCCATGATCTATTCCCATAAAGGTTATAAAATAAACAACAATAAATCATTGCTGAACCCAGAACTATCGGTTCTGGGTTCAGTTCGGGTCCGGTTCTGGGAGTGTCCAGCAGTGAAGGGTTCCGCCGGGCATGTTCCTGTGCTAGAAATTAACCCGGGAGTTGAATAACAAGCCAGTCAGATAGCATCCTAGCCTCTACTACTGCTGTGGTAATTTCCTTCAGTATTAACAGAGAACTGTTCTCGAAATCCCGAAATAAGACAGTACTGGAAGAGCGATATACAGCAGAGATGCATAGTTCAACTAAGAAGAGAGAGAGAGATCACCGCACTCTGTGGAAGGAACCCGCACAAAGGAATCCCACCGTGAAAGTCCTCTGAACTGTGTTGTTTTGAAAATGGTACTTAGATAAAGTGGGAGATTATTTTAGAGTAAGGTTGAAGAAACACGAGAAATAAGTAAATGTTTAGTATTCAGTTGGTTTATTGGTTGAAGTTGTACAGAAAATTGATATTGCTAAATTAAGAGAGATTACATGGAATTGTTAGTATTAATTTAGCGACTTATGGATTGCTGTTGTGAAGAGATTGATATTGGTGATTAAGAGAAATATGAGGAAGTGATTAAGATTGAATTAGTTTAGTGTTTGAAGCTGTAGAGAGAGTTAAGATTATTAATTGAGAGAAATTTTATGGAAATGATAGCATATATTAACAGATTAAATGAGAAAAATGAATAGATTAGATGTAAATGAACACCAGTTATTGTAAGTAGATTTGTATGATAAATGACTTGTTTTATATTTGTGTCATTGCTCTTGAGAAACTGACAGCTCACATAATATATATATATATGATATATAATATATATATCATATATATATACGATATATAATATATATGCTCATGTGTGAGGGCGGAAATATCCCTCGGCTCCTTGGAATTCTCATTTTTTAATGCAGTCAGGTAGCTTGTGGGGCTTCGTGCTTAAGGGGTGTTGCTGTACGAAAATCATAACAATGCCCACTGACGGCGATACTAAGGTAGAGGGAAATAAAAATTAATAAATAAATAACATCCCCCCCCCACAACTTAGATTTGGTTTCCTCACCAAGGTTAACCGTCAGTCCCTTTCTTTCGTTAATACGGATATAGTGCCATTAAAAGTCAAAGAGGAAATATATTTTATTTTTGATAAAAAAGAAATAAGATTTTTTGAAGATGAGGGAATAAAGGGAGGGGGTAAAACTGCAATTCCGTCTACTACTATCTCAGCACAGAATACAAAAGGACGTTTTCTGCTGCTAATTAAATATATATACCAAAATTAGACCCAGTTTAAACGATAACACTATCGTTTTAAACAAACAAATGAGTTTGTTTCTGGACTTACTGCTTTATTTTCCATAACTTGATGGTCTTGATCGTCATTTGGTACATTACGTGGATTGCCTTGTGGTTGTTGTTGGAACAAATTATCAATCTTCTGCATTTTGTTTTTAATTTTTCGGTTTCCCTTACTTTTTTTCGTTTTTGTGCACCGCTAAGGTGTTTATATACATTGCCAGACATCTGCAATTTATGGGATAAAGTAAAAAAAAAAAAAATGAACATTAGATTTTTTAGGTAGGTTGGTATGTAAAACTTCATGCGTAAATTGATTAAAATGGCTGGTTGCACCAATGTAACTTAAATTTTAAGTGTTTTTTAAATTGACAATATCGTATCGAAACGAAATGGCAAATGAGTTATAGAGTGTTGCGTCAAATTTTGAAGTGCAGTTTTTTGTTCAAGTCTAGTTCAATTTAAGCCTCATTGGTGCAACTGGGCATAAAAATCATAACTTACCCTGTTAAGCGTGAGGTGTTTCGAAAACAGCTTCAAAAGGGTGAATAATAATAATCGAAATCATATAAGATAAGATTCAATAGCGTCACTAAAGTCTATTTGGTTTAAAGTGCAGCGTAGCTTGGTATAGGGTGCAAATTCGACGACTTGTGATTGATGCAGACTGTCCCAATGTTTATATTTATGTTAACCATTGTTGACACTGATCAATCCGACTTACGTCCTTCGCTTACTGCACACGATTTATGGTTATGACGTATTGGTCTTCTTTCCTGAATATAAGTATAATATATTGCCTTTTTTAATCTTAAAATGTTGCACTCTTAAACCAAATGGAGTTTAGCTGTCTTTTGTTCACCCAAGGAATACGCCAAAGCCCAAAGGTGATCTCATGTCGCAGACCAAGGTGATACATAACAAAGTTTCGCTAGGCGATAACATACCCTTTAAATACCTTTTCTATTTGTTTTCCACACACAAACACGTAACTAAGGAGGTCACAAATTAATATGAAACAATTAAATCAAATTAGCCAAAGGCTATTGCCTTGCCTGCCTATATGGTAGCTACGCCACTGATAGATCCCATGCTCATGAAAAAGGTTTGCTTTATTACTATAGAATGTATATGTATATATTACTGGGCAACTAAAACTCCAGTAACAACTTGTGCACCATGTCAATTTAGACTAAGGAACTATAGTGAACTGTTATCAGTATGTGTGAATCTCCTCATCATAGCTGCAGTTGTAACCTATTCAATGAGGAGAATTAGGTTGTTTTATCAGAGCAGATGAAACACTTTTAGTAAATGCAAAGTTGAAGCTATAATCTCAACAATTTGTGCAGATTCCAGTTGCAAAATGGCAGTTACCGTGCGAGTGTGGTCCAAAACAGGTGTTCGTGAAGTTATTCGCTTTTTGCAAGCAAAAGGGTTTTCATAAAGTGACACCGTGAAGTGGTTGTTGTGTATGGCGAAAAGGTGAGGACAAAGAAGTAGGTGTGTTTTTGGTGCAATGAATTTAAAGCGGGCCGTGTTGACATTGAACAAGGCCCTCTTTAAATTGGGCGGGCAGGCCTTCATCGAGCAAGACAGAAGACAACATTTCGTGCCTTAAGGGCATCGTTCTTGAAAACAGGCGAGTGAAATTGCACAAATAGTGTACGTGAATAAGTCGACTGTTCACAATGTCCTTGGCTTTCGAAAGGTGTGCTGCCACAGGGTGCTCCGACAATTGTCAGAGAAAGACAAAGCATGGGGATGTGTCTGGAGAACCTGTTGTTATATAGCGACGAAGGAGGGGATTTTCTCGCTCGCATAGTCACAGCAGACGAAACCTAGGTTCATAACTTAACCGTCAGAGCAAACAAGACTCCATGACCTGGAAACATCCGCAATTTCCTGTGCGCAAAAAATTCAAAACTGTTCCGAGTGTACGAAAAATCATGGCCACAGTGTTCTGGGATCGCCATGACGTTCTGTTGGTGGATTTCTTGCCGAAGAGAGGAACAATCAATGCACAGCTTTACCGTGCAACGTTGGAAAAACTGAAAGCCAACGTTCGACGCATACGACCAGGACTCCTGACAAGCGGCGTGATTTTGTTGCACGACCACACACTGCACACATCACTCGTGAGTGGTTGCGCCGTAATCGTTGGGGAACTCTGTCACATCCCCCCTCTGCAGCCCAGACTTCCATTTGTTCGGCCCTCTGAAAAAACACCTTTCAGGAAAGCATTTCACTACGGATGAGGATGTTCATCAGGCGGTGCGATGTTGGTTACTGCGTGTGGGCACGGACTTCTTCAGTACTGGTATTGATAAACTGATCTTTCATTGGGACAAGTGCATCAATAAAACTGGAGACTTTGGCGAGAAGTAGTGCATGTTCACTTATTTCTCGGTGTATAATTTCAACTTCGTATCATTAAATGTCATCGAGAGAAAAAATGTGTTACCTTAATTTTCGGAAACCCCTCGTAGTACTGTACGAAAAAAAAAAAATAATAATTCATTGGTTTCTACGGATTTCTCGCTCTGGGCACAGCTACATGGCCCATAGCTCAGATCTTACCAAAGATCCTTCGCAATGCCGGGATGTTTTAAACCACGAGTTGCGATGGCTTGACATCGCAACTCGCAACTACTGCAGTAGTTTCACTGTGTCAAGGCAACACTCACTGGCCAAAATAATTAGAAACCTTTTGCAACTGGCATCAACATATATCATTCAAATGCAGTTTCTCACATGGTATGGTCACAAATTCTTTGGTATTAAATAAATACTACATATATTGAATAGGCCTTGTTTATTTAAATACTATATGTTTTCTTGGGGCTTCTTAGTCGATCCCGTCATCGGGAAGGCAGGTGATCTTTCCGATTTTCAGAAAAGTGTTATTTTTGAGCACGTCTAGCAGGAATCACAATCGAGTGAAAAAAAAGGAAATTACCGATGTGTCGAGAGCAATCATATCGTTATTATACAATGAGTGGAAGATGAAAAGAGAATGCAGCTCTAAAAGGGAGAAATATGACAGAAAGTCAGTATGCGCGTTATTTGAATAAAGGAAAAGGAGAAAAACCAAAAATACACCTATTTTCTGATATGAAAGCCAGAGGGCGCTATTAAAATGTAACGGATAGCAGCTGTTTCTGTCTGCTGTGATTTATTAATTTTGTTGTTTTACGTCCTGTAGTGTCATGGAATGTGTTACTTTTCACTTATGTGAAAATACCTCGTTTTCTTCCCGAATTTGGTAAGTTATTTAATATGTTTTTGATCTTCATTTCGCCTGGATAATGGAATACATGTATACCGAAAGGTGTGTGGCATGGAACCGTGCCACACACCTTTCGGTATACTGTACATGTAATTGGCCGATAACTTTTTAGTGTGCCTTATGGCCCATAGCCTACTGCACAGAGAAGTAAGATATGTTACTACTCTGTTCATAAATTCATAAATATTATACGATTTCAGAGAATATAGGCTTAGTGGTTTGCTAAAAAAATTTTTACGCTGAAAAGGGGTTTGCAAGTCAAAAAAGGGTTGGGACCCGCTGCTCTACATAACTTCGTTCCCAATTTTAAACCAGCGACAATGTGGGGGGGGGAAGAAATCCTGAAACAATTTTCTCCCCTTTGGCTCTGGTGGTTAATCACCAATATCCTAAATTATCTTAGAAGCCTTCCATCTGATAAATGATCACCACTCTGGATTCTGTCATTGTTGATCCATTGGTGATGTTCCGGCTTATTTTACTCATCTACAGACAAATTCAGTGGAAAAGTTTGGTGAAACTCTAGCAGTTGCTCTTGATATTTCAAAGGCTTTTGATCATATTTGGCATAAAGGTCTTCTAAATGAGCTTTCATCTTATGGTTTATCAATTTTCTTTTTTTAATTGGATATCTGTTTTCTCCCTGACTCCTGGTGATGTTAGATGGCTCTCTACCTTCTAACTTTTCTGGTAATGCTGGTGTTAAACAAGTTTCAGTTTTTCACTCTCACTCGTTACCTCCTGCATATTAATAACCTTCTTTCATTGACTGGAAATCTTATCCATACATAGCACATTGCATTCCACCTTCTAGTTTGAGAATCTTGCCCGGCACAAACAGCTTCAATGTCTCAAATATCCACTACCAATTCCTTAAATGTTGGTCTCCAGGAAATTCTCTAATGGGGCAAAGATAACAATTAATTTTTGTCTTTCTAAAACTCAGTCCTGTCTTTATATCTCACAAAAAAAATTCTTATGCTTGCATGCTTATTTTCATTTTCATTGATACTCAAATTCCTAGACAAGATCACATATCTCTATTAGGGATTATCCTAACTTATAATCTCTTTTGGCATAAGTATATCACAAATATTGCTTCCTCTTCATCTGAAAAACTGGGGTTTTCTTTTTTCGTTCTTAAGATTACTTTTCTTAGAAATAGCTACTTACTGTGTACAAATCTCAAAGCCACCCTAATGTGGAATATTATTCCCACATTTTGGGCAGTGCTCCCATAATCTCTCTCTCAGGCTTCTGGGGTCTCTTCAATAGAGGGCCGTTAAGTTCATTAGTGACCATCTCTTACAAAGTATCTCTGCTCTCTGTCTGATAGACATTCTGTTTCTACTACATACCTTTTCTATAGATTCTTCCAGGCGCTTTTCTTCTGAATTGACTTCTATAATTGTCCCCTCCCCCCACGTGCTCTCTTTCTCATAACCTGGTTCTCAGCAGTTATTTTCTTCGTTTTGCTTTTGTAAGTGTGGCTGCAGTGGTCTCAGACAGTTCTTAAATTCTGTGCAGTAGGACCAACTGATGTTACCATGGCAAATTCTAAATGGGAAGTATTTAGGGAAGTAATCGAAGAAGCTAGAGGAAAGCAAATCCTTTTCATACCAACAAAGAAATACTGTTCAAGGCTCAGACCTAAATGAATGTCAGATAAACTGTTGAGACACATGGCAGAGATGAAAAGTGCATGGAATGCATATAAATCAACAGGTGATACAGAAGCCTATGGCAATATAAATTAGTCTGTAATCAAGTCACAAAAGAAGTTAGGCAAGTTAAGGCAGATTATGGGAAGTGTCTCAAGAATAGAAAGAAAAACATACTTCAATGCTTATATAACAGTAGAAGGAAGGAGGTTGTATCACATTGGCTCACTTGATGTCAGTGAGTTAACTGTTGATGACCCTACTCAGGTTGCGGACAAATTGAATAGATATTTTGCATCTGCATTCACAGATGAGGAATGCTTTAGGCAAGGGGATGCCAGAAGTTTATCAAACTCTAACAAGAAGCTAAATGACTTTGTGATAACTGAAAGGAAAGTGGAGAAGAAATTGTTGAAGATTGACATAAAAACATCTTGAGGTGGATGGAATCTATCCAATTATATTAAGGGGCAGCAAAAGAGGGAAGCAAATCCTTAGCCATAATTATGAGAGCATCCTTGGACTCAGGGGAGGCCCCTATGGACTTGGGATGTGCGAATGTATCTCCGATTTATAAAAGGGGATCAAAAGGTGATGTAATTACAGACCTGTTCTAGGGAAAATAATGGAATCACTGGTTATAGAAGTAATGCAGGACCACCTGGACAGGCATGTAATTATATTGCAATCACAGTATAGATTTGTTAATGGACATTATCTAACCAATCTGATAAGTGACTATGATGCAGTTGACCAAGGATGCAAAAAATAATTTTGACATCATATACTTGGATTTCATGATGGCTTTTGATACTGTTACATATATAAGGGAGGTGCAGTGTAAAAAGACAGTGTGGTTATCAGTGGGCACTGCTCTTTGCAGACTAATGTTATTAGTAGAGTTCCACAGGGTTCAGTGCTGGTTCCATTGTTGTTTTCAATGTTTATCAATGATATTGAGAAGGTATGTCAGGCTTATTGTCTAAGTTTGTAGATGATATAAGGTTGGCAGAGAGGTTAATGACAGTCATCAGAGTGAACTACTGCAACAAAATCTAGGAAATTTGGGTCACTGCACTGAGAAATGGCAGTTGAAGTTTAATAATGACAAATGCAAGGTACTGCTTATGGTTATCAGTAACCTCAGAGTAACTTATCAACTGTGTGGTACTGCACTTATAGTAGTTGAGAATGAAAAAGACCTGGGGGTAATTGTGCAGTCAGACATGAAATTCTCTGAGTTGTGCAGATATGCTGCCAGGACAACTCATGGGGTTTTGTCCATGATATACAGAAACTTTGCTAGCAGGGATAAGGAGGCGATTATCCCTTTGTATAAGGCCATGGTTAGGCCACATCCTGAGTACTGTATACAAGTCTGGAGGCCTCACTTTAGGAAGGATGTAGATCTGCTGAAACGGAGGCAGAGAAAGGCAGCCAGACTGGTTAAGGGAGCAAAAGGGTGCTCTTACCTAGAAAGGCTTCGGTTCTGCAAATTGCAGTGTCTCAAGATTAGGCCCTATGGGGAGATCTGATTCTGTGTTTAAAGCCTTGAATGGATTGAGTACGATTGAGTATTCTAGTGCCTCTAGAGACCACCTGCTCTCTGATTAGGACCTGACACAGGCTGTCCTAGTGGTCTCATTTTTTAAACAAATGGCAGATTAGCCATTTGTTTAGAAAACTATTACAAGGCCAGCTATTTGATAGTAATATAATCCCATGGCAACTCATTGAAAAAGCAAATTTATTTACTATGAAAATTAAGATCATTACATCATCAATACAGATGAAATCCTTCCAGCTACAGAAAGAGATGAAAAGACAACAATCCTACAAACAACTTATAATTTCTTTCTTGTAGTATTATCTCTTATTCAGTAAATTTCATAACTTAGCATGAACCGCTCTTGAAAATATTTTATTATTACTCTTTATATTCTGGCCATAATAATAAAGTAAATATATAAAATTCCTTCCTTGTATTTTTTAACTTATACAAATTAACGGTAGTTTTCTAATATACGTAAAGTAATGCTTTGTTGGCTTCCTCCATGGGTTGCATTTTTGTTTTTGGTACATTGTGCTATATGTAATTAGAAATGTGTAATGTCCATAACAGAAACATTATAAAATTTAACATTTCATTTCAAAATTATTATCTAATATGGAAAAAATTTGAAATATACACTAAAACATTTGGAAATGCCATGGTACAGAAACAGTGATGATTATCTCAATATATTCCTGTCTTTATGGAACAGATCTTGGTTTAGTTCCCATCAGGACAGAGAACATTTTTTTTTTTGGAATTTTTTCACATCTTAGCCAGGTGAGGTTTATCAAATCAGTATTGGGAGCCGCATATTTTTTTTTGTTGGAGAAAAACCATGTGACTATGATATAATGCAGATGTGATATGTTCAGACATGATATAATGATGTTTTTGTTGTAATATATAGATCAATTTCATACATGCCCTTTATTTTTTCAGATTCAACAAGAAGCATAAAAGGTTTCTACATTAATGTTTAAGGAAAACAGAAGACAATGTGCAGAACTAATTAATATCGAAGATGCATACTTGGCAGGTAACATATCAGTGCATTGGTGATTTAGTCCCAAACCGACAACCTAAATGTATTTTGAACCCATTTATAAAAACTTTTACAACAAAAGGTAGTAGCACTAGAGCAAAATTCAACATTGAAAGATACAAGTAAGCAAGATTGCATTATCAAAAAAGGAATTGTCGAAATAAATTAGCTGCAGTAAACCATTATCAGAGGATAAACAAATGGAAACAAGAAGAAACGTTTGGAATGTAGAATCTGTGAGCGAATATTTTCATATACAGATCAACTCAAAATACACATGTTGCTTCACAACAAAGAGAAACCATTGGCTTGTGAAATATGTGGCAAAGTATATTCATTATTAGGTGTTCTAAAAGGACATTTATTAGCTCACACCCAAGAAAAAAAATTCACTTGTGAAATATGTAGCAAGGTATTTTCCCACTCAGATAGGCTGAAGAAACACATATTAATACACACACAGGAGAAAAGATTCACTTGTGAAATCTGTGGCAAAGCCTTTTCACAATCGGGTAGTCTGAAAAAGCATCTGTTACTTCACAATCACGAGAAACCCTTCTCTTGTGAAATATGTGGCAAAGCATTTTCACTCTCAAGTTATCTTAAAAGACACTCAGGAGAAACTCTTCGTATGTGAAATATGTAACGGCATTCTCTTATTCTCACAATTTAAAATCACATGTATTAGTTCACACTCATGAGAAACCCCACCTTTGTCATATATGTAATAAGGCCTTTTCTCACTCAGACAATCTGAAGAAACATATATTAATTCACACCCAGGAGAAACCATTTTCTTGTGAAACTTGCAGCAAGGCATTTTTCACAAATGCGCCTTCTAAAATCACATTTATTAATTCACATTCAGGAGAAACCCTTCCCCTGTGGAATATGTGGTAAAGCATTTTCAAAATTAGGTAAACTGAAAAGACATTCATTGATTCACAGTGATGAGAAACCTTTTGCATGTGAAATATGTGGTAAAACATTTTTAGAATCTGGTAATTTGAAGAAACATTTATTAGTTCATACTCAGCAGAAATTGTTTTGTTGTGAAATATGTGGCAAGAAATTTCCATTACTAGGCGTTCTGAAAAGACATTTATTAGTTCACACCCGAGAGAAAAAATTCACTTGTGAAGTATGTGGCAAGACATTTTCCCACTCACATGGCCTGAAGAGACACATATTAATGCACACACAGGAGAAACGATTCACTTGTGAAATCTGTGGCAAAGCTTTTACAGAATCGGGTAGTCTGAAAAGGCATTTATTACTTCACAATCATGAGAAACCCTTCTCTTGTGAAAAATGCGGCAAAGCATTTTCACAGTCAAGTAGTCTTAAACGACATTCTTTGGTTCACACTCAAGAGAAACCTTTCGTATGTGAAAAATGTGACAAAGCGTTTTCTAACTCTCGCAATTTACAATTGCATATATTAGTTCACACTCATGAGAAACCTTACCTTTGTCAAATATGTAATAAGGCATTTTCCCGCCCAGCCAGTCTGAAGAAACATATATTAGTACATACCCAGGAGAAACCATTTTCGTGTGAAACTTGTGGCAAGACATTTTCACAACTGTGCCATCTAAAATCACATTTATTTGTTCACACTCAGGAGAAGAACCCTTCTCTTGTGGAATATGTGGCCAGGCCTCTTCAGAATCAGGTAAACCGAAAAAACATTCATTGATTCACACTGATGAAAAATCCTTTGCCTGTGAAATACTGTGGTAAAACATTTTTAGAATCTGGTAAGTTGAAAACACATTTATTAGTTCATACCTATCAAAAATCATTTTGTTGAGAAATATGTGGCAAAGAGATTCTCATGATCATGTGGCCTGAAAGAACGGTTATTAGTCCACACTAAGGAGAAGCCCTACTCTTTGTAAAATATGTGAAAGCATTTTTTAAATCAGGTAATTAGGAATCACAATTGTTAGTTCATTCAGAAGGAAAGTTTCTCTTGTAAAATACGCAACAGGGCATTTTTACAAATTAGCTCATCCAAAAAAGACATCTGTCAGTTTACGTTCGCCAGACACCTTTTGCTATTACGAGAGGTGACAAGGCATTTTTAGAGTCAACTAATCTAATAACACATCTGCTAGTTAATTCTCAGGAGAAACTGGTTGAAGCACTATAAGAAGTTGAAACTACTAATTTTGTTCTTTCACAGGTAGCGCTTCTGCTCAATTTCCTCATGGGAACAAATATTCAGTTGGCTATAGAATAACCGATTTATTAAGTACTTTAGAGCATAATCTACTGCTTTAACCTCAATGTTGTTTTCCAAATAAATATGCATATGTCTCAGATTTATTTTGAAGATAAATCGTTAAGTTTAGTTGACCATAATATGTTTAAGGAACAGCTAATAACATCTTATAGGTAATTAAACTACAATTTTCGGAAACCATTTGAATAAAGATGCACTTTTTTTCAGTTTTAATTGTAGACCTCAGTGAGGATTAGTAATGACTGCATTTTGGTTGGCGCAGAAAACGCCACAAGCTTTTACTGCACTAGCCAAAAAAAGTAATAAATAAAACAAATAAATGAATAATAAAATAAATACAAAAAAGATATAAGTATGTAAAATAAAAAAGAAAATAAACTACCATGTGTTTCCTTCATGTTGGTAACTATCCAACTGACCTAGAATATCCCCAGGTACAGACGAAGAAGCTATAGACGAAGGTAACTTATTCTAGTAATTAACAATTTGCTGGCTAAAAGAAAACTCCCTATAATCCAGTCTCAACAACTATCCCCATAATTTAAATTTATGGCATTAGTTTTTGGCATCATTTATGACAGTGAAAAATTTTCCTTCGTTCATTTTTTTTCTTTTTGTTAGCCTTATGAACCTCAGTCAAGTCCCTCTACAGTACCTGGTTGCCAATCTCCATATTCAAAGTCTTATCTTATTTTTGAACCCTTTTAAGAAACTGTGTGTCCATTTATATATAAAAAAAAGCAAATTTGTACAAGCTTTTTTTTTTTTTAATAAATAATTAGGCATATATGACAGCTTTTTTTTAAATCTTTTTTGGCTGTATAGCATCAGGCCATCAAAATTGGAAGAGTGGAAAAATGTTCTGTGGATTGGTGAATCCAAATTTGAAATTTTTGGATCCAAGCATACAGTTTATGTGAGATGAGAACTGAAGACAAAATGGTGCCACATTGTTTAGTATCCTCAGTCAAGCAAAAAAAAGGAGGTGATGGCAGTTCCATCATGATCTGGGGTTGCTTCTGTTTTTCTTGGAGTGTGACCTCATCAGAATTGAGGGAATGGAAAAGAAAGCTATAGAAACATTCTTGAACATAATGCAATATCCTCTGGACTTTGTGGAAGAAATTTTATATTACAAGACAATAACGTGAAGCACAGCTCTAAGTGGTGCAGGAGCTTTCTAGCGACTAAACAAGAGATATTGCAAATTATGTTGAGGCCACCCCAATAACCTGACAAACCCAATGGAGCCTTTATGTGATCATCTAGACTATCAAGTCCATGAAGTGCTTCAGTCTTTCACAGTATACGAATCTGTCAATTCTTGTATTATGCTAAAGAAACTCAGAAAGATCAGAGTTAAATGGCAGCATCAATTTGCTTGCATTTGAAACTGAATTAGATATTCATTCTGGTGGTGTTGGTCTAAGTAGTGTACAGTGTTTTTGGGGTAAGGTGCCACCGATGGTTTTCCACAACCATGCCATTAGTTGTAATAGGGTTTTAGGAGCATAAGTGACTAAGGCCATATTGCTCCATGTACACTGTCTGTAAATTGTGTGTGTTCTGTGGTCAATTTCCTGTTTGCTGGATGAAAAACCATGACGAACTAACGCAGCCATGATGTGAAAAAGGTCCATAAAAATTCTGCATGTCATCAAAGGGACTCTAACTCAGGTCTTTTCCACCCAGTGTGGGGAGGACAGAGAGTTTACCAACCATGCGGGAAAGTCTGAAGTCAGCCCACCCCAGGGCCTCCAGAAGTCTGCCCATCTTCACAAAACTCATGCAAAACATTGCTGATTGCTTGGAACAATATTAGTCAAGAAATAAAATTAATCGCTAGACTGCCACACTTCTGAAAGGCTGATAAAATCTGGTGGAGGATAGTTTGATGAAAAATCAGTATAGTTTTAATATTAATTTCAACATTTTTTTTTTTTTTTTTTTTGCTGTAAATCATAAAATACTTTGTAGTGTTGTTTTTAGTATATTAAGTGTTGTTTGTAGTATATTAAATACTACAAACAACACTCATAACACATTATGTCTTGTGCATTTAGTCTTCAAAATAGTAAGAATTTACAGATAAAGGAACCACTGGGTGGCAGTGATCACAGTAGTAGTAGTGGCATGTGATGCAAGAAAGCAAGTGTATGAGCTTATGCAGCATCAATCAAAAAAAAAAAAAAAAAAATCACACCATTCCCTTCAAATGCCTGTCCAGTTCCTCCTTAAATTTATTCAACCTATCAACTTCCACAACAAAAGATGGAAGTTTGTTCCAGCAATTAACCACCCGCTGGCTAAAGGCAAATTTCCGCACATCTATTCTACATCTGTCCTTTCTTAATTTGCATTTATGCCCCCTTAGGTTCGTAATCTGAAGAAGTGGAAGGATCCCATGAGAATTCAGCATGCTCAACCCATTCAAGGCCTTATACACCTCAATCAGATCACCGCACAGGTGCCTAGTCTCCAGCCACTGCAATTTGCAGAACTTAAGCCTCTCTTGGTAAGAGGATCCCTTCATTCCCCTCACTCCTCAGTATACTCATGTGGGATTTACTTAAAGATGTAACTACCATCATGAGTTAAGGGAAGGGTTTTTGCTTTCACAAAGGCGACTACAGTGGTTTCTGAGATTTTTTAGGTTCTATACAGTGGGACCAACTGATGATGTTACCAACAGCAAATTCTAAATGGGAAGTATTCAAGGAAGGCATTTTGGAAGCTCTCTGCCATGGCTTCGATCCCTTTACCAATCTGCAGCTGGTAGTATCGATTGATTAATTTTCCCTGTTGCAATCTGTGGGTCTTGCATTTGTCTAGACCAAATTCCATCCTAATATTAGCCATATGGTGCAAGGAAGCCTCAGGCTTATGAAAAAAGCTTATAAGAAAAAAAAATCTCAATTATCCTGAGAGAGAGAGAGAGAGAGAGAGAGAGAGAGAAGAATTATGATATCCAACTCAGGATCCTGGGTGTGCCCACCCCATACCAGATGTGAACCCAACTCACATCTGGTGAGTATGGGCTCAAATAAATTTTTCCAATTATATTTATTTTACTCAGAAGCAAATTCCTTAAAATTCATAAATTGATCAAATAATCTGTTATCATCGATTTTTGATTAGACTGATGATGATACAGTCCACTGTGTGGACTGTGAGGATAATACAATCCCCTTAATGCAGTGGATTGTATTATCCTCATAACCAGTCACAGTTTTTATTTCTTCTGAAAATTTGTAGGAAATTTTAAATTCTTAAAGGTAAATTGCCCTAAAGAATTTAAAATTTCTTACAAAAGTTGTATTGACTGAAAGTGCAGTGCACAGAATATTTAATGAAAATTGGTTTTGTGATGAGACGAATTTTTTAAATTACAAAAAACTAGGACGCAAGTGTAAAATCCGCGAGGACGTCCGGGGATGCCCTAAAAACTAGGCCATGTTCTAGGAAACGAGGATGTCTGGTAAGGTATTCTGTTAGATTCATCTATTCTACGCCATGTTTTTTTTTTTTTTTTTAATTTATTATTATTTATTATTGTTCTTGCTCCCCTAGCGGACAGACGAAACGAATGTACAGATTTTAAATGGCTAAATATCAACTTTCGTATATGCTGCATACAAGAGAGAGTTATCGCTTTGAGCTACTTTAGCTTGTTACCCATAAAGTATTACTTGCAAAGGTTTGCAATAATATAAGTTTTACATTTTACGTACTTACTATTAAAAAACAACAGGCATGGCAATGTTTTTAACAATAAATAAAAGCATAACAAGCGTCCACAATTCTATTGTTGCAGGAGTCGAAACGGAAATTTTTAAAGAATCGGAACGCTGATTATTAAAATTCATTAGCATTAGTGATCTCAGAATGTCTCTAAGAAATCAATGCTCATTAATTAAAGCTCATTAATAAAATGTTTTATTTTTTAATAATCAAGTATATACCTGACATTAGCGACGTCTATGAAGAAATTATGTCGCGTGCCGGTTCATATTGATAACGCTGACGGATGAAATTATTGTGACAAGCAAACGTCGAATACAGTACAGTGAGTTTATGAAGGATACCTCCTACAAAAGAACATGTTACTGGCTTATATCCTTTTAAGTCATCCTTTTAGAGTATTACATAAAAATGGTCGGTGAAAAAGGTTTGTGCATAAATGTTTTATATATGCTTTAAAAAAATAGATTTTCAATATTTGGCAACCCAGCTTCTAATATTTAGTAATAACTAACCCCTGGTGAGAAATAAAATTGCTATTTGTAATAAAAGGAAAGAATGATGCTACCAGCGTGTAACTAAGGAAGGTTTTGGTTTCTAGCTTTTAATTACGTCGCCATTTGTTTGGTCTTTTATATCGTTATAAATGAGAGGTACATATCTATTCCGGTAAGTTGATTTGTATCGTTTAATATTCACCCGTAACCATTGAACACCTTCGAGCTTGCATTTCTCACTCCGGCATTAAAATGTTAATATACGGATTAAAAGGATTAGGGCCTTTAAAAATTGTAACATTGCGTCGTTTCAGAATACTTGTTATTGCTTTGTAAAATTTTGCATATTTTTGTTTTTATGTCCATATGTATCAACTCGAATTTGAGATTACACGGTTTTTTATTTTTATATACCAAAAGTTTTCAAATTTGCATTTTTTTAAACCTTTACACGGTGTTTGAGGGATTTTCGGATTATTTTCGTAAAACTTTGAAGGTTGTTGTGTTATATTTTGCCTGCTATTATGATATCGAATATGATTTCAATAATGACATTATTATAATTATTTATTTTATCATGACTTTTATTTATGACTTAAATGTCCAGGAAGTGCCGAAAATGAATGTGTGAGAAGGAACAAGGAAAGTTATAATACTAGAACATAAAAGAAAAATACTTAATGGACTTCACCTTTTTTTATGGTGCATAAATTGAAAAATTAAGTTTACTGTGTTTTCTTCATATATTTTATTGGCATATTTATTGCTTTTTCCCTTTTTTCTGTTGGACCCTTAAGTCTCACCAACCATGGTATGCTTGAAAAATATATATATTCCCCATGGTTGGCAAAATTTCCTTAGTGGTGATTCCAAGTAATGGTTAAAGGGGCTTTAGTCTGTCCTTTATGATTGAATTAATGTTTATTTTTTTTACTTGATGATTAAGGTTTAATGATTCCCATGAAGAACACTGCTTTATCTCCCCCTCCTCCCGTTAAAAACTCCTGATTCTTTGGAAAAACTGATTTAGCCCGCCACTCTGTAGCTGTTTGATTGGTGTTGATTTACCAGTGCAACAGCTAACAATAGGTCATGCACTTTTTGTAGCCATCTATAGGCTTTCCATAGCCCAGCTAGCTAACAATGATTGTTGTTATTTGGTTTTTAGGAGCATTAGCAACTAAGGCCATATTGCTCCGGGATATGTGGTGGTCATTCCCTGACCTTTCCGCATCCTCCGTATTTGGTGGTGACGGGCTCGAACCCCGGTCTAATCAAGAAGTGTGTGCTACGCACTGCTGCCCCTTCCCACCTGACTACGGAGGTGCCTAGCTAACAATGGGTCATGCACTTTTTGTACCCATCTATAGGCTTTCCATAGTCCAGCTAACAATGGATCATGCACTTTTTGGTAGCCGTCTATAGGCTTTCCGTAGCCAGGAGCAGGTGCAGTAGTGCATGCTCTTTGAGCAGAATGGGGTTCAAGCCCCTGACTGCTAAATACGGTTGACCTGCATTGGACCAGCATGGCACATTATGGTTCATTCTCCTGAACATGAATTGTAGTAGTAGTGGCATGTGATGCAAGAAAGCAAGTGTATGAGCTTATGCAGCATCAGCCAAAAAAAAAAAAAAAAAAAATCACACCATTCCCTCCAAATGCCTGTCCAGTTCCTCCTTAAATTTATTCAACCTATCAACTTCCACAACGACAGATGGAAGTTTTTTCTAGCAATTAACCACCCGCTGGCTAAAGGCAAATTTTCGCACATCTATTCTAAATCTGTCTTTTCTTAATTTGAATTTATGTCCCCTTAGGTTCGTAATCTGAACAAGTGGAAGGATCCCATCAGAATTCAGCGTGCTCAACCCATTCAAGGCCTTATACACCTCAATCAGATCACTGTGCAGGTGCCTAGTCTTCAGCCACTGCAATTTGCAGAACTTAAGCCTCTCTTGGTAAAAGGATCCCTTCATTCCCCTCACCAATCTTGTTGCCCTTCTCTGTACATGCTCAAGAAAATCGACATCCTTCCTAAAATGAGGCCTCCAGACCTATACGCAGTACTCAAGGTGTGGCTTGACCATTGCCTTATACAGAGGGACAATCACCTCCTTTTCCCTGCTAGCAAAATTCCTATATATCATTGACAAAACCCCATGACCTGCCCTGGCAGCCTGTCTGCATTGCTCAGAAAACTTCATATCTGACTGCACAATTACTCCCAGGTCTTTTTCATTTTCTACCACCTTAAGTGTAGTACCACACAGTTGGTACTTTTCTCTCGGGTTACTTCTACCCATATGCAGTACTTTGCATTTGTCAAGGTTAAACTTCAGTTGCCACTTCTTAGCCCATCTGCCCAAATTATATAGATCCTGTTGCAGTAGCACACTGCCATTACTGTCATTAACAACCCTGCCAACCTTTGTATCGTCTGCAAACTTCGACACTAAGCCTGATATACCTTCATCAATATCATTGATAAATATACAAAACAACAGTGGACCCAACACCGAACCCTGTGGGACTCCACTAATAACATTAGTCCAAGAAGAGCAGCACCCATTGATTACCACCCTCTGTCTTCTCCCACTTAACCATCCTTTTATCCATTGTAGCAACTTACCCTTAATACCATTCTGCTCCAATTTGTACAATAGTCTTCCATGCGCAACAGTGTCAAAAGCTTTCCTGAAATCCAAATATATGATATCAAAATTTAACAGATATTTATTTAAAGTATACCCAGTAAAATAAAATAAAATAAAATATTTCCAGAAGCTTTCGGAACTCGTGTCCCTTTCTCAACTGACAGAATTTTTTTTTAAATACATTACAAGCAAACTGTGGCACGTTACTCATTCGTCATTGTTGTAGCACGGACGTGTGCTGCCTTGCGCCAGTGATCATCCATCAATAAAACGGTTGTCTCCAGGATTGGATGTATACGCATGCCTTTCTGGCGATTTAATGCCTTAGGGTTGTTCATTATGTTTAGTGACTCTAGCCATAGGCGGTGGCGAAAGTGTCGCGCGTGGTCCACTATCTCAAAGTCGCGCTTGGGGTCAAGATCGTGGTTGGTAGCCCAAAAATGTTCTGCAAGCGCGGACTGGTCAGTTTCGGCAAGCCGGATTGCTCTGTCGTGTTCCGTGAGGCGATCCTGGAGACGTCTCGATGTCTCACCTACGTAGCAACTGTTACAGGCCCTACAGGTGATACGGTACACTACATTGCTGCGTAAGACAGGTGTGACAGGGGTCTTCACACTGGAGACAAGTGAACGTAGGTTCCTACCTGGTAATTGTACACATTTTATGTTGTAACTTCTCAGGATCTTCGAGATACGTCCTGACACTCCTGGATAGTACGGAATGTAGGCGGATGATATGCCGACTTGCTTCGGAGGTCTTGGGTTGGAAGTAAGCTCTTGTGCCTGTAACAAGCATCTGTTTAGTACATGGGATGGATAACCGCATCTGGTTAAGTCCGCCTTCACACGGGAGATCTCGTTACGTCTAATTGTGTCGGTGCTGGAATGGCTCCAGGCCCTGGAGAACAGGGTGCGGGCAGTGCTATTGAGATGGCTTGGAGCGTGGCCGGACCCGTAGTTGGTGAATTGACCGCACCACATGGGTTTGCGGTATACTGAGGTCTCTAGATGTGGGCCTACGCGATGCACTAGCACGTCCAGAAACGGGAGCGAACCGTCCACCTCTGATTCTACGGTAAACTTGATGAAATTGGATAGAGAGTTGAGGTATTCTAGTAGTACCGTTTCAGAACCACGTGGTATTATGGTAAAAATATCGTCGACATATCTACACCACGTTGTAATAGGTGTAGGTGGGTTCTGGTGTATCTGCTTCTCCAGATCTTCCATGGCGATGTTAGCTACTACGGAACTGACAGGGGCACCCATAGCAGTGCCATGTACTTGTTTGTAGAGTGAGTCTTCAAAGGTGAAGATGCTGCTAGAGAGGCATAGGTTGAGGGCGGTACAGATGTCATCAGTGGATAGTGACGTCCTGGATTGGAGGCTTAAGTCGCTCTCAAGGAGCCTTCTGGCGCAGTGCACGGCCTGTTGGACGGGAATCGAGGTGAATAAAGAAACCACGTCAAATGATGCCATGACAGAGTTATCAGGGATTGAAATGTCCTTAATGGTGTTAATGAATTCACTGCTGTTTTTAACGGTGTGAGATGTATTACCTATAAGAGGCGAGAGGAGGCTCGCGATGTGTTTGGACAGTTCATACGTTGGGGCACTGCAGCAAGACACTATAGGTCTGAGAGGAATACCCGGTTTATGGATCTTTGGTAATCCGTAGAATTGTGGTAGTTGACAGCCAGTACCACGCAGAAGATGGTGAGTCGCGGTCGGGATCTTCTTATCTTTAAGCCATGCGTGGACAAGTTTATTAACATTTGCTTCCAGACGTTTCAAGACTTTAACGGGAGGATCAGGTAGAGGTTCATATACGTTAGGATCGAGTAATAGGGCCAAGGCTTTCTCTCGGTAGGCTGATCGGTCCAGCACAACAGTCCGGCGCCCTTTATCCGCAGGAAGTACAACGATGGAGTTGTCTTTTCTTATAGATGACAGGGCGGCACGTTGGCGGTGGTTGAGGTTTGAGCACGTTTTTCGAGTGTTGCGGAGGACTGCGGCAGTCTTGAATCGGATCTCGTTGGCAGTTTCTTCGGGAAGGTTGGTAATACTGGCTTCTATGCCCATAGCGAGCTGTGTGATGGGAGGTTTCGATGGTATAACGGCGAATTTCATACCGTTTGATAAAACACTCAGCTGCTCGTTGGACAGTTGTTTGTTACTTAGATTCAAGACGAAAGAAGTCGTGTCGTCTGAACGAGTGTTCGTCTTTAAGGAGTTGGTTTCTATGCTCAAGTTTATGAACTTGCGCTGTTGGCGTAAACGGTAGGTATCCGAGGTCTGACTAGCCCGATGGCAGATGGTATGTATAAGGTTTGTAAATACAATAGGCGAGACCTTACCTTGTATATGTTGTAACAGTCTGGACTTGTTGTAGTCAGCGTTCCTGATTTCATGGTGGAGATGGGATATCCATAAATTTAACGTGCGCAGGCTGAAGTTAAAGCAGGCACGATCCATATGAGAGTTGTGGAACGGGGCTTTGTATCGGAACCCTTTAGGTATAATTCGATTGCTTTTGCATCTGTGGGCGAAGCGTAAATGTTGCCTGTAGCGAGCTATTGAGAGGAAGCATTTTTGCAACTGTGCACAATCGTTGTAGGTATTATGGCCATAAAGTGATCGAATAGTGACAAATGGGCCTGGAGTACTGGGGTCCATAGTTTAACAGATATTTATTTAAAGTATACCCAGTAAAATAAAATAAAATAAAATATTTCCAGAAGCTTTCGGAACTCGTGTCCCTTTCTCAACTGACAGAATTTTTTTTAAATACATTACAAGCAAACTGTGGCACGTTACTCATTCGTCATTGTTGTAGCACGGACGTGTGCTGCCTTGCGCCAGTGATCATCCATCAATAAAACGGTTGTCTCCAGGATTGGATGTATACGCATGCCTTTCTGGCGATTTAATGCCTTAGGGTTGTTCATTATGTTTAGTGACTCTAGCCATAGGCGGTGGCGAAAGTGTCGCGCGTGGTCCACTATCTCAAAGTCGCGCTTGGGGTCAAGATCGTGGTTGGTAGCCCAAAAATGTTCTGCAAGCGCGGACTGGTCAGTTTCGGCAAGCCGGATTGCTCTGTCGTGTTCCGTGAGGCGATCCTGGAGACGTCTCGATGTCTCACCTACGTAGCAACTGTTACAGGCCCTACAGGTGATACGTATCACCTGTAGGGCCTGTAACAGTTGCTACGTAGGTGAGACATCGAGACGTCTCCAGGATCGCCTCACGGAACACGACAGAGCAATCCGGCTTGCCGAAACTGACCAGTCCGCGCTTGCAGAACATTTTTGGGCTACCAACCACGATCTTGACCCCAAGCGCGACTTTGAGATAGTGGACCACGCGCGACACTTTCGCCACCGCCTATGGCTAGAGTCACTAAACATAATGAACAACCCTAAGGCATTAAATCGCCAGAAAGGCATGCGTATACATCCAATCCTGGAGACAACCGTTTTATTGATGGATGATCACTGGCGCAAGGCAGCACACGTCCGTGCTACAACAATGACGAATGAGTAACGTGCCACAGTTTGCTTGTAATGTATTTAAAAAAATTCTGTCAGTTGAGAAAGGGACACGAGTTCCGAAAGCTTCTGGAAATATTTTATTTTATTTTATTTTACTGGGTATACTTTAAATAAATATCTGTTAAACTATGGACCCCAGTACTCCAGGCCCATTTGTCACTATTCGATCACTTTATGGCCATAATACCTACAACGATTGTGCACAGTTGCAAAAAAATGCTTCCTCTCAATAGCTCGCTACAGGCAACATTTACGCTTCGCCCACAGATGCAAAAGCAATCGAATTATACCTAAAGGGTTCCGATACAAAGCCCCGTTCCACAACTCTCATATGGATCGTGCCTGCTTTAACTTCAGCCTGCGCACGTTAAATTTATGGATATCCCATCTCCACCATGAAATCAGGAACGCTGACTACAACAAGTCCAGACTGTTACAACATATACAAGGTAAGGTCTCGCCTATTGTATTTACAAACCTTATACATACCATCTGCCATCGGGCTAGTCAGACCTCGGATACCTACCGTTTACGCCAACAGCGCAAGTTCATAAACTTGAGCATAGAAACCAACTCCTTAAAGACGAACACTCGTTCAGACGACACGACTTCTTTCGTCTTGAATCTAAGTAACAAACAACTGTCCAACGAGCAGCTGAGTGTTTTATCAAACGGTATGAAATTCGCCGTTATACCATCGAAACCTCCCATCACACAGCTCGCTATGGGCATAGAAGCCAGTATTACCAACCTTCCCGAAGAAACTGCCAACGAGATCCGATTCAAGACTGCCGCAGTCCTCCGCAACACTCGAAAAACGTGCTCAAACCTCAACCACCGCCAACGTGCCGCCCTGTCATCTATAAGAAAAGACAACTCCATCGTTGTACTTCCTGCGGATAAAGGGCGCCGGACTGTTGTGCTGGACCGATCAGCCTACCGAGAGAAAGCCTTGGCCCTATTACTCGATCCTAACGTATATGAACCTCTACCTGATCCTCCCGTTAAAGTCTTGAAACGTCTGGAAGCAAATGTTAATAAACTTGTCCACGCATGGCTTAAAGATAAGAAGATCCCGACCGCGACTCACCATCTTCTGCGTGGTACTGGCTGTCAACTACCACAATTCTACGGATTACCAAAGATCCATAAACCGGGTATTCCTCTCAGACCTATAGTGTCTTGCTGCAGTGCCCCACCGTATGAACTGTCCAAACACATCGCGAGCCTCCTCTCGCCTCTTATAGGTAATACATCTCACACCGTTAAAAACAGCAGTGAATTCATTAACACCATTAAGGACATTTCAATCCCTGATAACTCTGTCATGGCATCATTTGACGTGGTTTCTTTATTCACCTCGATTCCCGTCCAACAGGCCGTGCACTGCGCCAGAAGGCTCCTTGAGAGCGACTTAAGCCTCCAATCCAGGACGTCACTATCCACTGATGACATCTGTACCGCCCTCAACCTATGCCTCTCTAGCAGCATCTTCACCTTTGAAGACTCACTCTACAAACAAGTACATGGCACTGCTATGGGTGCCCCTGTCAGTTCCGTAGTAGCTAACATCGCCATGGAAGATCTGGAGAAGCAGATACACCAGAACCCACCTACACCTATTACAACGTGGTGTAGATATGTCGACGATATTTTTACCATAATACCACGTGGTTCTGAAACGGTACTACTAGAATACCTCAACTCTCTATCCAATTTCATCAAGTTTACCGTAGAATCAGAGGTGGACGGTTCGCTCCCGTTTCTGGACGTGCTAGTGCATCGCGTAGGCCCACATCTAGAGACCTCAGTATACCGCAAACCCATGTGGTGCGGTCAATTCACCAACTACGGGTCCGGCCACGCTCCAAGCCATCTCAATAGCACTGCCCGCACCCTGTTCTCCAGGGCCTGGAGCCATTCCAGCACCGACACAATTAGACGTAACGAGATCTCCCGTGTGAAGGCGGACTTAACCAGATGCGGTTATCCATCCCATGTACTAAACAGATGCTTGTTACAGGCACAAGAGCTTACTTCCAACCCAAGACCTCCGAAGCAAGTCGGCATATCATCCGCCTACATTCCGTACTATCCAGGAGTGTCAGGACGTATCTCGAAGATCCTGAGAAGTTACAACATAAAATGTGTACAATTACCAGGTAGGAACCTACGTTCACTTGTCTCCAGTGTGAAGACCCCTGTCACACCTGTCTTACGCAGCAATGTAGTGTACCGTATCACCTGTAGGGCCTGTAACAGTTGCTACGTAGGTGAGACATCGAGACGTCTCCAGGATCGCCTCACGGAACACGACAGAGCAATCCGGCTTGCCGAAACTGACCAGTCCGCGCTTGCAGAACATTTTTGGGCTACCAACCACGATCTTGACCCCAAGCGCGACTTTGAGATAGTGGACCACGCGCGACACTTTCGCCACCGCCTATGGCTAGAGTCACTAAACATAATGAACAACCCTAAGGCATTAAATCGCCAGAAAGGCATGCGTATACATCCAATCCTGGAGACAACCGTTTTATTGATGGATGATCACTGGCGCAAGGCAGCACACGTCCGTGCTACAACAATGACGAATGAGTAACGTGCCACAGTTTGCTTGTAATGTATTTAAAAAAAAATTCTGTCAGTTGAGAAAGGGACACGAGTTCCGAAAGCTTCTGGAAATATTTTATTTTATTTTATTTTACTGGGTATACTTTAAATAAATATCTGTTAAACTATGGACCCCAGTACTCCAGGCCCATTTGTCACTATATGATATCAAAATTATTTTTTGCATCCAATTCCTTTGTAACCACATCATAATAACCAATCAAATTTGTCAGACAAGACTTTCCCTTAACAAACCCATGCTGTGTCTGAATTATTGCTGGAGTCTTGTCTAGATGATCCTGCAATGTATCTTTAACCAGTGACTCCATTATTTTACCCGGAACAGAAGTTAAACTAACTGGTCTGTAATTACTCGTGTCACCCTTCAATCCCCTTTGTGAATTGGGGATACATTTGCACATCTCCAGTCCGTGGGAACCTCCTCTGAGTCCAAGGATGCTCTCATAATTATGGCTAAGGGTTTGCTTAGTTGCTTTGCCGCCTCCTTTAATATAACTGGATAGATCCCATCCACCCCAGGTGCTTTTCTTATGTTTAACTTCAACAATTTCTCCTCCACTTTGCTCTCAGTTATTACAAGATCATTAAGTACCCTGCTACAATTTGATAACCTTCTGCCATTTTCAAACCTTAATAACTCCTCATGTGTGAATGTGGATGCAAAATACTCATTCAGTTTGTTTGCTATCTGAGTAGGATCATCAACAGTCGAACCATCGATGTCAAGTGGACCAATCAGATTCATCCCCTTCCTTTTAGAGTTTATATAAGTAAAGAAATCCTTGCTGTTTTTCTTAGCATCTTTTGCAAAGATTTCTTGTTGCAAAGATTTGCAAAAATTTGCCTTTGCCTGCCTAACCTCCTTTGTGACCTGATTACAGACTAGCTTATATCTGCCATAGGCTTCTGAGTCGCTTGATAATTTATATGCATCCCATGCATTTTTCTTCTGTTACGAGTCTCATTAGTTCATTTGATAACCATTTAGGCCTAAACCTTGAACAATATTTCTCAATAGGTATGAAACTTTTAGTACCATCCACGATTAATTCCTTGAATGCTTCCCACTTAGAATTTACTTTTGGTAACATTGTCAGTTGATCCCACTGTACAGAATTTAAAAACTGTCTGAGACCACTGTACTCACCTTTACGAAAGCAAAAACCTTTTCCTTTACCCGTGATGGTAATTATATCTTTAAGTAAATCCCACATCAGTACACTGTGATCACTGCCAACTAGTGGTTCCTTTATCTGCAAATTCTTAATACACGAATGATCACTGCTGATAACCAGATCAAGAGTATTACCCTCTGGTTGCCTCTCGAACATGCTGCTGCAGAAAACAATCATCCAATAAATCCAAAAAAAGTCTTACTAGTGTGTGAGTGACCAACCCACAAGTTCCAATCAATATCTGGGAAGTTAAAATCCCCCATTATAAGACATTCTGATTTACTAGCCCACTCTATTTGATAATGGCTGCAGTTTATCTTTTTACCTTTATATGCTTACTTTGCAATGTCCTTGTCCCAAAGACCATAGCCACCCCATAAATTTACCATTATTAAAAAAAAAACTAACATTTCCTCAGTGTAAATATTATTGGTTTTCTCTTGTGTTCTTCTTCCTCCCCCTTTCCATATTTCTTCTTCTTTCTGTGTTAATGCCTACACCTTTCTACTACATGCATACACTGAGTGGCTACTGTATTAAGAATACCTACCCTTTTCATGAACTGGAGCTCTCCTTCAGTAACAGATTCACATGTTCATGCCACATGATATTAAACAGATGGGCAGATATGCAGGGATACAATATAATATTAATGATCCCAAGGCATGTGCTAATAATTTGTAAGTGTTATATCTGTAGAAGTGTTTGCATGTTGTGGGCTGAAAAACTCAATAACTAATGCAGGGAAACCCTCCACCTCAGATTCTTTAACTTCGGCATTAAACTAAAAAGACTCTAGAATTCCTCTAGTCATTAACACAAATTAAACTCAGACCTCTCCAAAAGTAGTAGTAGTCAGACATGAAATTCCCTGAGAATTGCAGACAAGCTGCCAGAACAACTCATGTGTTTTGTCAATGGTATACAGAAACTTTGCTATCAGGGATAAGGAGGTGATTGTCCCTTTGTATAAGGTCATGGTTAGGCTTCATCTTGAGTATTGTATACAGGTCTGGAGGCTTCACTTTAGGAAGGATGTAGATCTGATGAAATGGATGCAGAGAAGGGCAACCAGATTGGTGAAGGGAACACAAGGGGCTCTTACCTAGAAAGGCTTCAGTTCTGCAAATTGCGGCATCTCAAGACTAGGTGCATGCTGGAAGATCTGATCATCATTACAGTGGCAGTGTAATGATTTGGGAAGTGTTTTTTTTCATGGGCCTCTTGATACCATTGGAGCAACATTTGGATGCCACAGGATATCTGGACATTTTTCTGACTAGGTGCATTCCTTCATAGCTGCAGTGTATCTGTCTGAAATGGGTTGTTTGAAAATGAAATGTGCCATTTCAGAAGTCCAGAGTTATATAGAACTGGTTCTCTAAATTCAAGTGTGAACTAAGCCTACTTCAGTGCTTCTCCTCCCCCAACAGATCTCAATCCTGTTGAGCACATAGTCATACCATATGTCAATTATTTTGAGATGAGTTGGAAGGAGCTTGTTGGAGTAGAGATTCACAACCATCCAGTTTGTAACAGCTGCTCAAAGCAGTTGATGCAAAATAGACTAGTATTCCTGTAGGAATGCTTTCAACATGGCCTCATTGAGTCCATGCCATTATAAAACCAGGCTGTTCTGAGTGCTAAAGGAGTACCCTACTTGCTATTTGATAGGTATACCTGTTAAAGTAGCCACCGGGCCTAAAGGCGAATATATTTATGTGTTGTGTAACTTTTACCCTACATACGTACCAAAATTCCTTGATTTTATGCATGTGATGATGGGTTTAGCACACGTTTTTAGTTCAGTCTTTCTTCATTTGCACTGAGGCATACATGGTTATTTTGCTGGTAATGAGTAAGCTATGCTAGAAATTGAAACATTTGAAAATTTTCAGAGTGGCACTTACTCTGACCAAGCTGTCAGTGTGGTATTCTGAAACTTTCTTTTGTGTTATTTACCTCTTAGTAGGTGTTCGTGTTTATGGGTGGTGCATGGTAGGGTTTCCTGGCTTCATTTTAGGCACACGTTCTGTCAACTGTTCAGAATTCTGTTCAAGCCTGCTTCCCTAGATAAGTACTGGCCCTTATTAATTGTGGTTTTTAATTTACTACGTACAAGTAGTGCCAATGCATCATATTAGTACACAGCTAAATTCTGAATTAGCAAAAATATGCAAAGGCAGTATCATTTAAGTTATCTCATATTGTGAATACCTTCACAACGAGTTGCCATGATATTGCACTACTTCGAATAAGTAACATTTTACCAAAAGGAGAAGACTGTTGTTACTTATTCTCAGTGGATACCACCACCCAGGCAACACCATTTCAGGGCTATTTGGCCCTTCTTCGGTGGGTGGGTAGGTACCCTAGTGATGTAATGATGACAAAACGGTTATGAAATATAACTCCACAATATGAGAGATGCCTGATGGTGTATAAGATGAATTAAGACTAAAATGCATTAAGGGCTAATGCCTCCGGCTGCAAGAGAAATTAAGACTACGTACAAGCTAGTGCAAATGCATCATATTAGTACACAGCTAAACTCTGAATTAGCAAGTTTGTCCAAAGGCAGCATCGGTTAAGTTATATCTCACATTGTGCATTTTGGTTTTTAATTTTTAATTTTGTACCTTTTTTAACTTGCATAGTTTTCTTTTATTTATTTGTTTTTAATTACAGCAGTTAGCAACTCTTAAGTATCATTGTTGCCAGCAACAGTCTTCATATATGATATAAAATAGCTTTATTTTAAATATCACGTTATACCAAGTTTAATTTATACCTTGATTTAGACCTAGAATAACCGATTTTATAATTCATTTTAAAAATATGACTACAATTGTTATCTAAATCAATTTATCTTATAATTTAATTAAAAATTAAATACAAAAGAGTAACTTTGATATTTAACCACAGGCACAAAAAAATCCTAGTTACATCAATGTTTGGGTCTTGCAGCTTCGAAGGTCAGATGGATTGATATCAGAGGAGGAAAACAGTCTTCCCCCAAAGCCTGGAACTTCTTGTACTATATTGCTATTTTTTTTTTTACATAATCATCATCATCATACTCAATTGCATTGTGCCGTCTTGAAACAAGTCTGTATGCCATAATGGTGGGGAAATTCTTGTTTGCTCTCTAGTATTAAATCTAGTATAATTATTAAATTATTTATCAGTTTTACTTTGGACTTCTGGTAACATGTCAGGAATGTAGGGTTTCCTCCATGTGCTATTCTATATTTTCATCTTGAAAGACACAAACAGCCAGCCAACATGTACTAACTGAGATGATATACACAGCCTGTGTTTACCTCTGTTTTGCAACAAATGCTTCTTTTGGTGATGATACTGTAGAAATGTTTATTTCATTTAGGCATTTGTTCAGAAGGAATGATTGAATTAAACTGTAACTTCTTTTTTATAATTGCATTTGTTGGTTGTCTGTTTGAATTGTCCACATTTTAATCCATAATGAAAAGGAAGCTAGAATTTCAAGAATTATACTGCAGATTCTCGTTGCCCATGGGAATGTGCAATATAATTCTTGGAACATTAGTATAATAGGAAATCATAATTAGTTTGTGTTTTGTGTAATGATGAATGTCAGTTTTTTTTTTTTTTTCACACAGTTACCATTGTTTGCATTATATCTTTAGAAAGTAAACTTACACTAGAATGAAGGAACTTACTGATATTAAAGGTGCAAAGAAGAATACTGCTAATGAGATGTGGCAAACATTAATTTTTTAAAACTCTCTTGTAAACGTTTATTGAAGAGTTACTTTTTTGTGGTCTTTCCTTCTCTTGTTTCTTAATTAGATGGGCATGAGGACTGCGCTTAATGAATCCAAGTGGCAACATATTTACCACAAGAAACACATATTTACTTACAGTATATAAAAGTTAAAACATGACATTATGCACAATAGGCATACGAATGCATTCAACTGAAAGGGCAAAAACTTAGAACATGAACCTATAGTACTTATTACCATCTATGGGTTCAAGGTTGAGAAGATGAAAGAAGATATTTGTTGACATTAGACTTGAACTTCTGTAGTCTGTAATTTTCAGGAAATACATATGAAGGAAGGCTGTTCCAGAAAACGCAGTTCAATGAATAAACAAGGAAGATGAAAAGCTGATCCTGTGAGTTTGAAGATGGACAGTAAATGGATGTTGGCTGGTGGCGGCACGTGTTGGACTGTTTTGAAAGAGAGAGGGGAATTATAGAAGCCAATTCACAAGGACAGTGCCCATGCCAGTAACTGTAGAAAAGGCATGCAGCAGAAACAGTACATCTATGAGACAGAGAGTGAAGAGACTCTGTTAGAGATGAGTCATTAATTAACCTAACTGCCCTCTTCTGAATGGAATCTAGAAGCCTGAGAGAGGTTTTGGGAGCACCGCCCCAGATGTGGGAACAATATTCCATGGTAGGGCAGATTTGCAATTTGTACAGAGTGAGCAGCTGTTTGGAAGAAAAGTAACACCTAGAGTGAAAGAGAAAACCAAGTTTTTTAGATGCAGAGGAAGCAATATTTGTAATGTGCTTGTGCCAAGAGAGATTAGAAGTCAGGGCAGTCCCCGTTGATGAAGAGAAGGAAGAACTCTGTGTTGATGCTGCCCAATTAGAATTATCAGTCTTATGACTTAAAGAAAAATATTCAAATTGTTCATCAAACAGTAAAATATTTTAAGAAGTCTACTGTGCGCAACGGTTTTCTACAACAGAAAATGAAATGGAATTAATCACAGATGTTAAGATGCATTGAAATTCATTACTTGATATCATTTTAACATTTTTAAGATTGTTTCAATTCATTAAAGCAACTCTTGAAGATCTTGGTAATATGGATTTAATAAAAAATCTCAACATTCAATTGCTTCACGATTTGAGTAATTCCTTAAAGCCGATTAAATTAACTATAGAAGCACTTAGTAGACAAGATGCAAATCTTTATTCAGCACATTTGGCAGTTAACTTTATGCTAAAAAAAATTGGAAGAAATTACAGGGAATTTAGGTCAAGAATTATTAAATCAAATGAAAATTCATATAAATGAACTTCGAAATGAAAACCTTGAAGACATTTTCAATTTTCTTGTAAGTGCTAGATTACCAAAAAAAACAGCTTATAGATTTGCAACAAACTTAATGATTAGGCTGTTTCCAAGTGAAATTATTCAATTCAATGAGAATCAAACTGATTATAATGAGAATGTCGCAAATGTTTACACCATATGACAATGGCAGAAAAATTAAAGACAATTTTAGAAAACACAAAAAATCCTCTTCCTCCACTTTCAGAAACAAATTTTAATAAATTAAAGCAAGGATTTATGTTATTTTTAAGTACTTAAAGAACTGAAAATCTGGACAAATTATATTATGCTTTATTAACAATTCAACCTACATCGACACCTGCCGAGCGAACATTCTGCGTTGCATCAAACTTTTGCACTAAAGTACGTTCTAGATTATCTGACATATCACTAAATGTCGTAGTTTTTTTTAAAAATAAAGTTAAAGCATAATTTATTTTACTTATTGTTAGTTATTACTTAGAATGTATTTCTGGATGTGAAATATAAATCTAAATAAAAATGTTTACTAATGTACATAATACCTATTTGTTACCGAATAAATTTGTGATATAATCAAAAAAAATAGGTTGCTCGGAATTTTTTAGACTCGAACTCGATATTTTGGACTCGACTCGAACACACTCGTTAAGCCCAAGAATACCAAGTCTTCCCAAACCCTACTCAAGGAAAAATTTGACCCCCCAACTTTATTGATTTAGTCAAGAATTTTCCAATGTAATCGCGTGACTTCCACATTTCTGATACGTTTAGTTTTAGTCAAGTTTTTGTTATTTTTTAATTATGCAGACAGTTTTTTTTTTTTTTTTCAATTATAGACGTATTGAATTTAAAAACTGATGTTGGTGGTACTGCTCATGTGTTTACAATGCCATTAAAAAAAAAAAAAAAAAAATGTATTTCTGGACTTTATATACCATAAGTTTCGATGGGCTTATTTTTTATTTTAATTTTTGTTATAAAGGTTTGGCTTTTAATATTCTAAATTCAGTACTTATTTTTTTGTAAGTAGTAGTAACAACACAGGTGAGTTTAGTGCACCATCATTGTTACTGGGTAGTTGGTTCTGTATTGTATATATAGTCTTTTTTTGGTCTCCTTTAAAAGATCAGGCTGGTTTAAATGTTAGATTTTTGTTTTTTTTTTTTTTAAGAGAAGTTGTTTGTGAAAGAAGATTTGAATTACTTTGTCATGCATGTTACCAAGGAACTGGCAGAAGTTCCAGAACATGATGTTAACAAAGGTAATAATTACTAATTAATCCTTAAAGGTTACTTTGAATTTGCCAAGTGATATGAGCGATATATATTTTTTTATTTTGTCAGCTATTATATCAAGAATATATTCTCTTATTTTATTTCTTTCAGAGTCAACAAGCAGAATTAGTTGTGAATCCAATTAACAGTTTAAAAAACAGGAAATATACAAACCAGAGAAATATTAAGAATGCTTATTTTAGGAAGTCATATCAAAAAGAATTAGTAAATATAGACATATCTAAAAGTGGCTTCTAAAGAAATTAACAGGAAAGATTCTTTACAGGAAGAAAATCTGTACAAAATAGTGGAAACACAGGAAAACTCTATGATACAGATTACAAGTAACCAGAATTCTATTACCCAAAAAGAAATGACTGAAAACAAGGATTATAGAAAGACATTGTCAAATAACTATACTAAATCAAGAGGTTTGGAGTCAAGTAACTTTAATGGGCATTTATTGGTTCCCACAAATTTATTGATGCCCTTTTCGTGTGAAATATGTGGCAAGGCATTTTCAAGATCAAGTAATCTAAAATCACATTTACTGGTTCACACCCAAGAGAAACCATTCTTTTGTGAAATATGTGGCAAGTTATTTTCACATTTTCATCATCTAAAATCACATTCCTTAGTTCACACTCAAGAGAAGCCTTTCTCATGTGAAATATGTGGTAAGGTATTTTCAGAATTAGGTAATCTAAAAAGACATATGGTAGTTCACACTGAGGAGAAACCCTTCACTTGTGAAATATGTGGCAAATCATTTTCAAGATCAGGTAATCTGAAAAAACATTCCTTGGTTCATACCCAGGAGAAACCTTTCATTTGTGAAGTATGTGGCAAAGCCTTTCTACAAAGAGTTCATCTAAAATCACATTTATTAGTTCACACTCATGAGAAACCTTTTTCTTGTGAAATATGTGGTAAGTCATTTTCTCAATCAACAAACCTAAAAACCCATTTAATAGTTCACACTCAAGAAAAACCCTTCACCTGTGAAATATGTGACAAAGCATTTTCAAAATCAGTAAATCTAAAAAGACATTCATTTGTTTGTCAGCAGAAGCCATTCTCATGAGGAATATATGAAGATAACATTTCAACCACGGCATTTTGGATAGTCTAAAAGATTTATTGATTAAATCACAGCATCACCTTTCTCATATGGAATATTTTGAATTGTTAGCATATACAAGTTCTTCAGAGAAAGCTGATAAAAAGAGTTCACATTTAGTAGGCATATTATGGAATGTTGCAGATGAGAATTAGCAAAATTTTGTTCACAAGTGGTTTCTAGGTTCAGGCTAGCTGCATGAAATAGGGTCATAAACTAGTATAAAAAGTAGGTACTCATGAATTATGAATTTTTGTGACTCATGAATTGTGTCATGGATCATTCATAATTCATGAGTACCAGGATAATGGGTTGACACTGGTCAGTTAATTAGAAATAGTGTAATAGTGATAAATTGTGTGTAAATTGCATGTTCCTTAAAATTTTTTTTTTTTTTTTTTTGCCTGATTTTTAAGGCGAGAAAGACCTGTGTTCTAAAAAGAAAAGGCTGTGTTACCCACGTTATAGACTAACTTAGCCACAAAGTGAAAAATTTGGTTAGAAGTTTTTCACATGGAAACCGAAACAAGTCTTTTTTTCCGCGTGGAGAAGAAGTTAGATACCGTACTAGCTACAAGGATTGCACAGAAATGAGTCTTTTTGGGTGAAAAGCAAGGAAGTTTAATGTTTGCCAGTGCTATCAGGAATGTGTTGGTAAATTTCAAAGAATATAGTTCATTAGGCAAAAAACTGATTATAGATTCAAACTTATCTCTGAACACAAGGTTAGACATTGGTACTCAACATACAGCACAATATCCCTTCAGGTATATCTTCTGTACATCTATTCTGCAACCATCCTTCCTCATCTTGAATTTATGCCTTCTCATGTGTGTAGTCTCAGCAAGTGGAAGAATGCCATTAACATTCAGCTTAATAAATCCATTCAAAGTTTTAAACATTAACAAAAGTAGAAATTAGAGAACATTTTTTGGGGTTCTGCCAAATTGATGATACAACAGGTGGTAGATGACAGCATTTATCATTGAATTGAAAATGTTCAAAATATGACAACGGTTAATATGAATGGAAAACACAATAGTCTCCAAAAAAAAAAAAAAACAACCCGAAGTTAACCCAAGAGTTTTTTTATACCTTGTAAGTGCGTGCTTTTAATTTAGTAGTAAATGATTTCGCAAAAATATCTTTTTTGAGGCAGTGGAGTTTGTTGGAAGACTCTACCATATTTTTTTTTTTTATTTCATCAAGAACACTTAATGGGGGGAAAAAATGTGTAAAAGCAATTTTAAAAATTAGCATTTCTAATTTTACGCCAAAATATGCGATACACACGTCAGGAAAGCAAAATTGAGGCTCTTGACTGTTTAAGATATGAATACCCTAGAATTGGCAATGCTTTTTTTATTTTTTTACTTTTATTTTTTTTTATTGTATCTGATAATGACAGATTCGATAAAAAACACTAAACACCAAGCTAAAACCCTATCTGATAAAATTATATCTTTTAAATTTGTTCTGTAATTATGTGGTATGAAATACTTTCTAAACTAAATATTGTCAGTAAAATACTACAAAATAAGACCATTCATTTATTAGAATCTATGAAACATTTAAAAAGAAATTATTAAAAATTTTAGATCAGATAATCACTTCAATGAAATTCTTCAAATTGCATCTGATATTGCAAAACCAGTTGAAGTACAAGTTTCCTGCAGGTGGGGGGGGGAGTTGTTTCAGTATGAATGTAAAGATAAGACAGTTTCAGATCCAAAAAATCTTTTCAAAATTATTTTTTTCTTTCTAATATTTCCTGTCTTTGCTACTTTATTAAAAATAAAGTAATAAATATTCTTAAATGTACCAATTTGTTTTATGCTTATTTTTGTAGATTTTATTTTGGTTATGTTTGTATTAACAAAATATCAAACATTCAAAGAGTATTTTTTAGTATCCACAGTTTTAGAGTAACAGAACTTAAATATTATTCACATAAATGCTAATTGTAAGTGAAATTATTTTTTAAAAAATTACATAACTCTTCTTTTTATTAAAATAGGGAGACAATACATCCTGTAATGGCCCTGATTGGGGAACTTCACACTTAAGAAGCAGTACTTGATTTCAGTTCCCTGACAAAAGCCCACACAAAAGGTTCCGCACAGAAAAAAACGCACTGTCATAAATGCTCACAAGAAACATGCCCACACGGATAAATGCTCATATTATTTTTAGTTTACAAAAAACAAATTATTTCATATTTCAAAACGCAACAAAATGTTGAATTTATTTTTTTTATTTCTACTTCTATACGATGAATTTTAATGACTTTTGATATAAAACGTTTGATTTTAATATAAAGCAGAATATTTGTATGTAAATGTTTGTAAGGGAAATTACAGGAAATAAAATGCTCTGGTTTTATTGCAACTAAAGCCTTTTATTTATAAAAATAAATTATTTTTTCTGTGTCTTAGAAAGTGAACAGTCAACAGTTTTTGGTTTTTTATCAACAAATAACCAATTCAGACATATTTCAGTGATTTATTTATTTGTCAAGGATTTGAATATAATTTTCATTACTGTTAGTCAGCCAATCTCTGCAAGTATTTCAGTTTGTCTTCTACCTGATCATGTTCCTGCAGAAAAGTGGCAACCAAGTCATGCCATGCATCATATCTTCCCTTTTTCACCTCTAGACAGACCTGCCTGCGCATTAGCCAGTGTCAATCTGTGGCAAGCCAGGTCCCTCTTCAGTCCATCAAACAAAAACTACATGCTGGAATGACTGCAGTGGAATATGGAATTAAGTGCATTGTGAAATCCCTCACAGCAGTTTATAGTTTTAGGCGATCGTTCAAGAGCGGTATCATGATGATTCCATATTCTTATTGGAAACTGGGGATCTCTACCTGCTGCACCCTCAATTGTTATTCAGTTATGAAGACAAAAGATAGCGACACAGTACAACAACCAACCGAACATCATGATTCCTCTCCTCAAAAAGCAGAAGCCAACATTGCCAGAAGCAAAATGAGGCAATACACGAGAGTAGTTAGTTCTACTCTTCGCAGTGTGATGGAGAATGTGTTGTCAGAGTTGAGTAATGATGTACTGGCCCATATGCCCAAACAATCATTCCTTGCAAGAAATCTCAATCACAGAAAAGATGGTCATTTGCCTCATCCAACAACAAATTTTGACATTCCTGAGAAGTACCGTCAACTCTGAAACTTCCATGATTCAGGTGTGGATGATCCATACAATTCTAGTTTTAGGTGATAAAGAACCCTTGGTTGAATTGAAAAAAGATACAATTTATGGAGATGGCACCTTTGAGAAAGTTCCAAACATGTTTTACCAACTGTATACGTGGCATGCCAAGGTAGGTAACTCATATCCACTTTGTATTTACATTTTGTTAACAGAAAAAAAGAATGTGGATACTTATAATAGAATGATTGAAATCATGAAGCTGTTGGTTCCAGATCTGGTGCCTCAAAAGGTTTTAGTGGATTTTGAAAAGGCTTGCATGAATGTAGTGAGGATTGCCTTTCCACACGTTGAGGTCAAAGGGTGCTATTTCTATCTGTGTCAGAGTCTCATCAGGAAACTCAGCAATGTTGGCTTGAAGATTGAATTTGAAACTGATATAAAGCTGAAGTCTGGCTGCATTAACCTTTGTCCTGCTCCATGATGTGAGTAGTGTCTTTGGGCTGTGTTAGGCTAAGAGTAAGAACAGGTGCATGTATACTTGCATGTACACCAATGCTAGAAGTATAGTAAATAAATTTGTTGAATTTGAAGTGCTGATCAAGGCATCAGAGGCAGATATTGTTGGGATATCGGAGACATGTCACACAGGTATATGCAGTGCACAACTGAAACTTGGGGAGTACAATGTGTACAGAAAGGATAGACAGGGTAGGAAGGGAGCAGGGGTTATGCTGTTAGTTAAGAAACATAAAATCTAACGAAGTGTATCCAGTTAATATGGGTGGACAGTGCAATGTTGAGCAGTTTGGTCTGACATAAACACTGGGAAAGGGAAAATGAGAGTAGGAGTGTGTTATAAGCCTAATGACTCTGATGAGTCCAACGAACAATTGTGCAGAGAAATAGTGGGCCAGGAAATCAGAATGTCTTGTAATGGGGGATTTTAACTTTCTAGATATTGACTGGAACTTGGGGGTTGGTCATCGCATGCTAGCTAGACTTTTGTGGATTTATTGGAGCATTGTTTTCTACAGCAGCTTATTCGAGGGGCAACCAGAGGGGATAATACTCATGATCTGATTATCAGCAGTGATGATGCATGTATTAGGAATTTGCAGATAAAGGAACAGCTACGTGACAGTGATCACAGTCTACTGATGTGGGATTTACTTAAAGATGTAACTACCATAAAGAGCAAAGGGAAGGGTTTTTGTAAGATGACTACAGTGGCCTCAGACAGTTTTTGAATTCTATACAGTGGGATCAACTAATGATCTTAAAAACAGTGAATTCTAAATGAGAGGCATCAGGGAATTAATCTTGGAAGCTACTAGGCTTTTCACACCAAGGAAGAAATACTGTTCAAGATTTAGACCAAAATGTATATCAGATGAACTAATGAGGCTTGTGGCGAAAAAGAAAAATGCGTGGGATGATATAAATTAGCAGGTGACAGAAGCCTACGGCAGATAAAGCTAGTCTGTAATCAAGTCACCAAGAAAGAAAGGGAAGGCTGATTATGAGAAATCCTTGGCAAAGGATGCAAAGAAAAACGACTTCTTTACTTGTGTAAAGTCTAGAAGGAAGGCGATGAATCAGCTTGGTCTACTGGATGATGTTGGTTCAACTGTTGATGATCCTGATCAGAGAGCTGACAAACTGAATGAGTATTTAGCATTACATTCACACATGAATTCTGTAAGGAGGGGAGGGGACAGAAGTATAGGGAGCTAAATGATTTTGTAATAATGGAGAGCAAAGTGGAGGAGAGGAGAAATTGTTGAAGTTAAACCTAAAAAAGGTACCTTGGGTAGATGGAATCTATCCAGTTATATTGAAGGAGGCAGTGAGGGAAGTAAGCAAACCCTTTGCCATAATTATGAGAGCATCCTTAAATTTAGGGGAGATTTAGAGACCTGTTAGTTTCTGTTCCAGGGAAAATAATGGAGTCACTGGTTAAAGAAGTGAGGCAGGATTACCTAGACAAGGCTGCAGTAATAGTTTGGACACATGGGTTTGTTAAGGGGAAGTCTTGTTTGACCAATTTGATTGGATACTACGATGTGCTCACAAAGGAACTGGAGGCAAAAAATAATTTTAATATCATATACAGTACTTGGATTTCAGGAAAGCTTTTGATGCTGTTGTACATGGAAGACTGCTGTACAAATTGGAGCAGTATGGCATTAAGGACAAGTTGCTGCATTGGATAAAAGGATGGTTGAGTTGGAGAGGGCAGAGAGTGGTAATCAATGGACACTGCTCTTCGTGGGCCATGTTATTAGTGGAGTACCCCACAGTTCTGTGCTGTGTCCATTGTTGTTTTGTGTATTTATTAATATCAATGAGGGTATATGAGGCTTACTGTCCAAGTTTGCAGATGATACAAAGGTTGGCAGGGTTGTTAATGATAGTAAAGACTATGCTACTGCAACAGGATCTAGAAAAGTTAGGTAGATGGGCTGAGAAATGGGAACTGAAGTTTAATATTTACAAATGTAAAGTACTGCAGTAATCCAAGATAAACATGGGTATAATCCAAGATAAGACCTAGGTGTAATTATGCAGTCATATGAATTTTTCTGAGCAGTGCAGATGGGCTACCAGAGCAGGTCATGGTATTTTATCAGTGATATAGGAATTTTGCTAGCAGAGACAAGGTGATTATATCTTTGTATAAGGTAATGATCACGCCACACCTTGATTACTGCGTACAGGTCTGGAGGCCTCATTTTTGGAAAGATGTCGAGTTGCTAGAACGAGTACCAATAAGGGCAACAAGATTAGTGAATGGAACAAAGGGTTGCTCTTACGAAGAAAGGCTTGAGTTTTGCAGATTACAGTGTTTGGAGACTAGGCACTTGCAATGTGATCTGATTGAGGTGTACAAGGCTTTGAATGGTTCGAGCAGGCTCAATGCTGATGGGATACTTCCACTTGCTGAGATTAAGAACCTGAGGAAGCATAGATTGAAATTGGGGAAAGACTGGTAGAAAAATTTAACCCCATGGGCTCACTTCTGGTGAGTATGGACTTGGCACACTCAGGGTCCTGAGCTGGATATCATCATTCTCTCTCAGGGTAATTCAGAGTTTTTTTTTTTTTTTTTTTTTTTTTCTGGTGCAGCATAAAGCCTCTGGCTTCCTTGCACCATATGATAATAATATCAATAGATGTGAGGAAGTTGCCTTTAGCCAGCAGGTATTTGATTTGGTGGAACAGACTTCCATCTGTTGTGGAAGTTTGATAGCTTAAATAAATTTAAGGCTGAACTAGACAAACATTTAGAGTGATCGGATGGGTGAAATGGGAAGATTTTTTTTTTTCTTTTGGCTGATGCTCTGTAAGCTTCCTTTCTTGCATCATATGCCTCAACTGCTAATGCTATTCCACCGTAGTCACCGTGTGGTTTTCGTTTGATGGACTGAAGAGGGACCTGGTTTTCCACAGATTCATACTGGCTGATGCACGAGCAGGTCCGTCTACAGTTGAAAAAAGAGAAGATATGATGCACTTCACATCTTGGTTGCCACTTTTGTGCAGGAATATGGTCAGCTAGAAGACAAACTGAAATACTTGCAGAGATTGGCTAACTTACAGTAATGAAAATTCCATTCAAATCCTTGACAAATAAATAAATCACTGAAATACATCTGAATTAGTTGTTTGTTGATAAAAAAAAAAAAAAAACCTAACACTGCTGACTGTTCAGTTTCTAAGACAGAAAATTTTTTTATAAATAAAAGGCTTTAGTTTCAATAAAACCAGAGCATTTTATTTCCTGTAATTTTTCTTACAACCATTTACATCCAAATATTCTGCTTTATATTAAAATCAAGCCGACCGGGCTAGCCGGGTGGATAAAGTGTCTGCCTGGTAACCCAAAGGTCGTGGGTTCGATTCCCACCTCCGGCTTGGATCAAAGTACTGCAAAAACCTTGGAAGGTGCATTATGGCCACGCCTCAACAACTACCAAAAAAAAAAAAAAATTAAAATCAAAAAGTTATATTAAAATACATCGTATAGAAGTAGAAATAAAAATATAAAGTCATCATTTTGTTGGGTTTTGAAATATGAAATAATTTTTTTTGTAAACTAAAAATAATGTGAACATTCTTTGCGTCAGCATTTATCCGTGTGGGTATTTTTCTGTGTGGAATTTCCGTGTGGGCTTTTTTCATGTGCGCATTTATCTGGTCACTCTTGATTTCATAAGTCACATGAAAAGTTAAAAAACACACACTCAGTGAGAGGTACATTTTTTTGTTTATTATTATGGGTTTCCCAAGCTGAAACTCAAAAAACCGCAGGTAAGTTAGTGATGTGGTGGTCTTAAGTTGCACTTTACAAAGGGTAGTATGGCAAAGTTATCAACCTTCCATGAAAACATCTTAACGGAAATGAACTATCCACCCGGAGTGAACAGACAGCAATGGCAGTGTGGACACTAGCTAGCACATAACATACAAATGCAACGATAGGCATTATCATACATGCATGTGCCTTGGAGCAGCAAGAAAATGATTCAAGTGACCTCGTAGTGTAACAACCGGTCCTGAAATGCATTTTTGGCACATTGCAACTTATTAGTGTAAGATAAAGTAGTAGTAGTGGCATATGATGCAAGAAAGCAAATGTATGAGCTTTTGCAGCATCAGCCAACAAAAAAAAAAAAAAAAAAAATCACACCATTCTCTCCAAATGCCGCCAGTTCCTCCTTAAATGTATTCAACCTATTAACTTCTACAACGACAGATGGAAGTTTGTTCCAGCAATTAACCACCTGCTGGCTAAAGGCAAATTTCCGCACATCTATTCTACATCTGTCTTTTCTTAGTTTGAATTTATGCTCCCTTAGGTTCGTAATCTGAAGAAGTGGAAGGATCCCATGAGAATTCAGCGTGCTCAACCCATTCAAGGCCTTATATACCTCAATCAGATCACTGCGCAGGCACCTAGTCTCCAGCCACTGCAGTTTACAGAACTTAAGAATCTCTTGGTAAGAGGATCCCTTCATTCCCCTCACCAATCTTGTTTCCCTTCTCTGTACACGCTCAAGTAAATCTACATCCTTCCTAAAATGAGGCCTCCAGACCTGTACGCAGTACTCAAGGCGTGGCCTGACCATTGCCTTATACAGAGGGATAATCGCCTCCTTTTTCCTGATAGCAAAATTCCTATATATCGTTGACAAAACCCCATGACCTGCCCTGGCATCTGTCTGCATTGCTCAGAAAACTTCATATCTGCCTGCACAATTACTCCCAGGTCTTTTTCATTTTCTACCACCTTAAGTGTAGTTCCACACGGTACGTTTCTCTGGGGTTACTTCTACCCATATGCCGTACTTTGCATTTGTCAAGGTTAAACTTCAGTTGCCACTTCTTAGCCCATCTGCCCAAATTATCTAGATCCTGTTGCAGTAGCACACTGCCATTACTGTCATTAACAACCCTGCCAACCTTTGTATCATCTGCAAACTTCGACATTAAGCCTGATATACCTTCATCAATATCATTGATAAATATACAAAACAACAGTGGACCCAACACCGAACCCTGTAGGACACCATTAATAACATTAGTCCAAAAGAGCAGCACCCATTGATTACCACCGTCTGTCTTCTCGCACTTAACCATCCTTTTATCCATTGTAGCAACTTACCCTTAATACCATTCTGCTCCAATTTGTACAATAGTCTTCCATGCGCAACAGTGTCAAAAGCTTTACTGAAATCCAAATATATGATATCAAAATTATTTTTTGCATCCAGTTCCTTTGTAACCACATCATAATATCCTATCAAATTTGTCAGACAAGACTTTCCCTTAATAAACCCATGCTGTGTCTGAATTATTGTTGCAGTCTTGTCTAGATGATCCTGCAATGCATCTTTAACCAGCGACTCCATTATTTTACCCGGAACAGAAGTTAAAAGGAAGGTGAGTTGTTGCAATGTGCTTGCATTGAGTGGTATTTCAGTGCCAAAATGACAGGAATGGGATGCAATCACACTTAAATCAACTGCAGTACTACAAAAAAGTGGAAAAATAATTTCCCATTGATGTTACATAGTGCTGTCGCTGCATAACAGTGAAGTGTCAATGAGCATTAGACGAAAGCAAAAGATGAACACATCAACCTTCCTTTTATGTACTATAACCTTGTATTCAAATTCTGTGATTTGAAATGCATGTTTCATATAAGGGGAAGTAATGAGCATAAGCATTACCAATTCCCATTGATTGTTCTTCATATGCTAAGTGGACTGCACGTTAGCCAGTGCTAGGAGCAGCACCAGAGGAACCTAAGAAATGCACACTGAATGGAGTCAGCTCTCGGACTCGCTTCGACATTTGCAAGGACAAAATACAACGGGATTCGAAGTTGTAAAAACTCCAACATGAGTACTCGAATATCATGCGTTACTTAAAACTTCCAGTGTGTCCAAGGTTGTGCTTATCTATTACAATCAATTAGATTCAAAATAAAAGTACAGAATAATTATTGGGCTTTAGTACATACCCACCACCCAAAAAAATACGAACCTTTATTCAGTATCGAATTGGACTACCTTTTTTTGAATAATTGAAATTGTGTGGCTCGGCGTTGTTTCTATAAGGTGTTTTAGTGCGTTTTGGTCTAATTGTAACGGTCCAACAAAATATTGTGTAGCAGAGACAAAGTTGGAGGAGTTCGTTGCCAAAGAGCTCTCTACAGCATATCCCATATATACTGAATAAAACGTCAGGAGAATGAATGCGGGGCCCGGGAAGCTGCCCCCACATTCATTCACAAACCGTGTCATGTTCTCTAAACCATTCTTACAACTTGGACTATTGCATTGTCATCCACAAATTGGTCATCCCCTTCGGGATAAAAAGTGAAACATTGCAGAGTGCAATAGATGTGATGCAAAATTGACGTACTCCCTGAATTACATTCGACCGGTATCAATGGACCTTGTCTATGACGAAACATTCTCCATACCATGATACAATCTTCAGATGCTTGGGTTGTTTTAACAAGGCAAGCAGGGTACATCGCTTCGTGAGATTTTCGACACCCTCTCTGCGTACCATCAGTGCAATAAAAAGCGTATCGTGATTCGTCTGACAACATGATTCCTTTCATTGTTCCACTGTCCAATCACCACCTTCTCGGCACCATTGCGAGCGGATTTTTCTGTTTTTCTTTGTATATTAGAATACTCTGCCAATACCCAATTTTTTCAAATCCCTATGCATGATACGGTTGAAATAGAGCAGTTCTGTGATTGGTTGAATTCAGATGCTATTATCTGCACACTGTAGTCCTGTTTTTCCATACAGTCCTTAGAGTACCGCTTCGCCTTGATGTATTGATATTCTGTCACACTTAAGCCTGTGAGATATGGAAGAACTGCTTTCTTTCCAGTCATTAAAAACGTTTGAGATGAGAAACTAATTATGTTTATTGTTTCTTGAGTCGTGACTTCTACTAATGGTGCACCCAAGATAAGACTTTTTTCAAAACTCTGATAGAGCACTCGTTTTCCAAATTCTGGCTTATAAGTTACTATAGTCAAGCAGCCGGCAGAGTCTTTACACTCAGTGGGACAACAGGTCATCAATCCACATCACAGTTTTCGTTGCATCTATTTGCATTTCTTCTGCTTGTGATTGTCTTAATACAAAATTTCTGTTTTTTTTTTTTTTTTTTTTTTTTTGAGTAGTGTGTACGAAAACTAACAAGTACACATTCTCTTGACTTTGTTTAAATCGCTATTAGCATATATATATATATATGTGTATTGTAAAAATGTCTTCATTTTTACTCCTGGCTCGCCTTTAAGAAGCAGTCACTGCTCCAAGTCACCCTATACTTTTGCCACTATTATATTTGTAGAATAGCATCCACTTTCTGTAAAAGGCTGTTTTTTTCGCTCTAGCATGCGCTCGTTGACGCCGCGCTAGGGGAAGCAGCAGCTGAAACACTGTTGCACCGTTATGAGTCCGGCTGGTTCACAGCAAGAGGTTGTCGCTCGATCGGATCGGACGAACGTAATATTTATAAAAACGGTGAGAAAGTATGTAACTTTCGTCGGGGAAAGGAGAGTAACGTCAGTTAAGGAACATACTTTTTAGTGTAATCTGAACCAGGTAACTACGGGGTGCTTTTTGTCTGGAGATTTCTTGTGTAGGAGTGAGCGAACTTTATGTCTGGTAACGTCTGCTGGGCAGTCTGGAGATGCAGCCCCATGCAGATATGAAGTTCCCCCTGCTCCTCATAAATCCCATTTTGGCTGTGTCAGGAGGTCTCCAAGATGACAGTCCCTAGTTTTTTCTTCTCCCCGCAAAACTAACCTGTGAACCAATACGAGCTCTGGAAACTCAAAAAGGGGGGACATATATATATGGAGAGGGGAGAAAGAAAGGGGTGCGTGGACAGAGAGAGAGAGAGAGAGAGAGAGAGAACAGAGACGGACAGAAGAACACGAGGAGGAAAATCTAGAGAGAGACTAAGAAACCAATACAGCCGAACCCTGAGAGAGTTTTCTGGTGAGATCAACTGACGAAAAAAGGACGTCTCGAGAGTTTGATGTCGTGGTTCCTGCTCTGGACTACCAACCCCGAACGTACCCAGGAGTGTGCTGGTAAGTTCACCCTAGTTTTCTGATAGGTGACTGAATGAAACTGTCAAACAATTAGACCCACCCTTTACTTACTGATGTCATTAACAGACATCCCTCCTCCTAGGTACACACTATGATAAGTATCTACTTTATTGCGCTTAGACTCTAGAATGTAAGATTGACAGGACCCACGACCAAATGTATTATTATCAGTTGTGATGGTCAAACTTACATGCCATCCTTACACTGGTACCCAAATACTTGGACAGCGAGATGTCTGTCGGTTCTATAGAGGCGCCTCCGTAGCCAGGTGGGAAGGAGCTGCAGTGCGTAGCACACGCTTCTTGATTAAACCGGGGTTCGAGCCAGTCACCACCAAATACGGAGGATGCGGAAAGGTCAGGGAATGACCACCGCATAACCCGGAGCAATATGGCCTTAGTTGCTAATGCTCCTTAAAAAACCAAACAACAACAACAACGGTTCTATAGAGTACGAGCAATAGTGTCGACCAAAGGTTACACGAAGAACATAGACCAATTGGCATACATGTATCATAAACATATTAACCTATAGCTATTTAGTAATAGAGGTATAGAGTTTTGTTTTTCTATATTAAAGATACAACAATTTATTTCTTTTATCTAATCTGTACCACATGTTTAATAAATCATGTTTTGTTTATTCATCATTGCCTCTTAGCCATTCTCTTGCTACACATTATCCACAGCAGAAGTTATAGTGAAAGAGCCATAATTTTGCGGCACTCTGAGGTCTAACTACCGGAAGAGCTCAGAGTGAATAACACAGCGCCATCTTGATGTTGCGAGCCTATTCTCCACGATTCAGAATAGGTCTTGAGAACACGAGATTGTTGTCCTAAGATTAAACCACTAGTCGATCATATAAAACACAGGCGTTTTCTGGAACATCAATATTAGTGATTGAACTTGCGCGGAGAACTTATTGTACACATTGAATGTTGAATAATAGCAAGAGATGATTGCCTTAATCATCATGTGAAGAATGATGTCCGGAAAGCACACTATAATTGAAACACCTGTGGAACATAATGCCTGTTGATGAGTACAAATTGTAAAGACGTTTTGTGTGGAGGAGTCTGCTGTTCTCTAATAGGAAGCAGAAGGCTCCATAAATAGTTTGCTTCGAAGAAACAAATAGCATATCGTTGTACAACTGCTCAACAAAATTAATAGAACACGTAGAAAACGTGGTGTAACTCTTGCAGCTGGCGATGAAGCGGGACAAAATTTGGTTTGGTATGGTAGTGTACGATAGAACAACGATGAAATGAGACAGAGAGAACGTTCGGACAGCTATAAGAGACATTTATAGGGCTTGTATAAAAAATAACAAAAAGGAGATAGTACAGAAGTCAATACAAGATGCTCGGAAATATGGTCACATAACAGTATGGCGTATGATCCCCTTCAACGGGACCCGCGTAGGTAGCAGAGTAGACAGTAGCTCCGTCCTCCCCGTACCGACTGGAAAAGACCTGAGTTTGAGCCCCATCGATGACCCGAGCAATTTTTATGACCGTTTTCCTAACGTGGATGAGTAAGCATTAGCATTAGTTGAGGCATATGATGCAAGAAAGCAAGCTTATACAGCATCAGCCAAAATAAAAAAAAATAAAAACTTCCCATTTTATCCATGCGGTCACTCCAATGTATGTCTAGTTTAGCCTTAAATTTATTTAAGCTCTCAACTTACACAACAACAGATGGAAGTCTGTTCCAGCAATCAACTACCCGTTGGCTAAAGGCAAACTTCCGCACATTTATTCTGCAACTGTCTTTCCTCAATTTGTATCTATGCTCCCTCAGGTTCTTAATCTGAGCAAGCGGTAGGATCCCGTCAGCATTGAGCCTGCTCAAACCATTTAAGGCCTTATACACCTCAATGAAATCACATCGCAGGTGCCTAGTCTCCAGATGCTGCATCTTTCAGAACTTAAGCCTTTCTTCATAAGCGCTACCCTTTGTTCCTCTCACCAATCTTGTTGCTCTTCTCTGTACTCGTTCTAGCAACTCTACATCCTACTTAAATGACGCCTTAAGACCTGTATACAGTTCTTAAGGTGTGGCCTGACCATTGCCTTATAAAAAGGGATAATCAGCTTCTTGTCTCTGCTAGCAAAATTCCTATATATCATTGACAAAACTCCATGACCTGCTCTGGCAGCCCGTCTACACTGCTCAAAGAACTTCATATCTGACTGCACAATTACCCCATAGTCTCTTTCATTCTCCACCTCAATGAGTCTAGTACCACAGAGTTGGTACTTTTCTCTTGGGTTACTGCTACCCATATACAGTACTTTGCATTTGTCAATATTAAACTTCAGTTGCCACTTTTCAGCCACTCTGCATAACTTTTCTAGATCCTGTTGCAGTAGCATACTGTCTTTACTGTCATTAACAACCCCGCCAACCTTTGTATCATCTGCAAACTTGGACATTAAGCCTGATATACCTTTATCTATATCATTTATAAATACACAAAACAACAATGAGCCCAGCACCAAACCCTAAGGGACTCCGCTAATAACATTAGTCCATGTAGAGCAGTGTCCATTTATTACCACTCTTTGCCGTCTCCCACTCAACCATCCCTTTATCCATTGCAATAACTTGCCCTTAATGTCATGCCGCTTCAATTTGTACAGCAATTTTCCATGTGCAACATGGAAGACCGCTTTCCTGAAATCCAAGTATATGATATCAAAATTATTTTTTGCATCCAGTTTCTTTGTGACTACATCGTAGTATCCAATCAAATTGGTCAGAAAATACTTCCTCTTAACAAACCCATGTCCGAACTATTGCTGCTGTCTTGTATAGGTGATTGTGTATCAGCTCTTTAACCAGTGACTCCATTATTTTCTCCAGAATAGAAATTGAACTCACAGGTCTATAATTATTTGTGTCACCCTTTGAACCCCTTTGTGAATTTGGGATACATTTCCACATCTCCAATCCATGGGGACCTCACCTGACTCTAATGATGCTCTCGTGATTATGGCTAAATATTTGCCTACTTCCCTTGCTGTCTTCTTCATTAAAACTGGATAGATTCCATCTGCCCAAGATACTTTTTATGTTTAACTTCAACCATTTCTCCTCCACTTTGCTCTTAGTTATCACAAAATCACTTAGCTCCCTGTTAGAGTGATAAACGTCTGGCATTACCCTCCTTGAATGTGTGACTGTAGATGCAAAATACTCATTCCGTTTATCAGCTATTTAAATAGGATAATCAATAGTCGAGTCATCTATGTTAAGTGGACCAATTTGACTCATCCGCTTTCTTCTAGAGTTTACAAAAGTAAAGAACTCTTTGCTGTTTTTCTTTACATCCTTTGTCAAAGATTTCTCGTAATCTGTCTTCGCCTGCCCCAACCTCCTTTGTGACCTGATTACAGACTACCTTATATCTGTTGTACGTTTCTGTGTCGCCTGATAATTTGTATGCATCCCATGCATTTATCTTCTCTGCCACGAACCTCATTAATTCGCCCGACATCCATCTAGGCCTGAACCTTGGTATTTCTTAGTTGGTATGAAAAACCTAGCAACCTGCAAGATTAAGTCCCTGAAGGCTTCCCATTTAGAATTCATCGTTGGTAACATCATCAGTTGACCCCACTCTATAGAATTTAAAAACTGAGACCTCTGTAGTCACATTTACGAAAACAAAAACCCTTACCTTTACCCTTGATGGTAGTTACATCTTTAAGTAAATCCCACATTAGTACATTGTGATCACTGTCACCTAGTGGTTGCTTTATCTGCAAATTCCTAATACATGCGTCAATACTTCTGATAATCAGATCAAGGGTATTACTCCATCTTGTTGCTGTAGAAAACAATCCTCCAATAAATCCACAAAAGTCTAGCTAGCGTGCGATGACCCACCCACAAATTACAGTCAATATCTGGAAAGTTAAAATCTCCCATTAGAAGACATTCTGAATTACTGGCCCATTCTATTTCTCTGCCAAATTGTTCTTTGCAGTTATCAGAGTCATTAGGCCTATAACACACTCCTACTCTGATTTTCCCTTTCCCAGTGTTTATGTTCCACCAAACAGACTCAACATTGCACTGTCCACCCGTATCAACTGGAAGCATTTCGTTAGATTTTGTGTTTCTTAACTAACAGTATAACTCTTGCTCCCTTCTTACCCTATCTCTCCTTTCTTTACACATTGTACTCCCAAATTCCAATTCTGTACTGCTTATATCTGTGACACCATGTCTCTGATATCCCAACAATATCTGTGTCTGATGTCTTGGTCAGCACTTCAAATTCATCAATTTTATTTACTCTACTTCTAGCATTGGTGTACATGCAAGTATATATACACCTGTTCTTACTCTTAGTTACCCTAACAGAGCCCATGTATTTATTTGTTCCACGTTGACTCCCAGCAGCTCTTGAAATCCCTAGCAACGTGCTCTTTAGGTTACTGCTCATTACAATAGAAGCAGTGCAAGAACCACTTTCGCTTCTTCCTGGGGCTACCGTTAATCTTTTTGAATGTGAACCCCCCAACTAGCAGTTTTCCGACCCACCTAACACTGCCTCGATAGCATCAGCAAATATTCTTGCACCGTTTCTATTTAAGCTTATCCGATCCCTGTAGAAGCAGGTTCTCCTGTTAGCAAGCACAGACCACACAGAAAAAATTCTATCCCATGAGCCTTGCACAATCTCTCCATTGCCGAGTTCATCGGTCTCAGGAATTTATATCATGGATTTTCGTCCACCAAATTGACCACAGAACACACGCAATTTACAAACGTATTATATACTGCCCATATGGCCCAAGTTGCTCATGCGCCTAAAACTCTACAATAAAAGAACCAGATAACGTATGGCACCCAAATGTTGCTCACTGTTATCAAGAGGCCCAGGCAGAACAATGGTATCGTCGCTCTTCTCCCTACACTCGAAAAGGCCCACGGTTCGAATCCCGTCAATGACGCGAAAAACTTTTATGTTTTTTTTTTTTTTTACTCCATGGCTGAGTTAGTCGGTCTCATGAGTAGATAGCAAGATGTTTCCTCCGGTGAAACTGGGGTTTTTCGTTCAGCTCATCAGGCAATTCGACCAGAGAACACACGCAATTTACAGACACAATACACATGTATACAGGGTGTCTCAAAAATATTGTTACAAACGTTTAGGAGAGGTAGGTAACATCTAAAGGAATGTGAATCGCATAGGAACCCATAACCGGAAACGTCACCGCCAGTCGGTACACAGCGCTGTTCATCAGTTCGCGAGTCGGAAAATTTCTGGTTTACTCATACAAGCAGTAGTCGCCGCACGAAGAGGATGCATCGATATACGAACTGTGAGCTGGCAAACATGCACCTAGTGTATGGATTAGCAGAGGGCAATGGACGAGCCGCTCAACGAATTTATGGAGAACTCTTCCCAGACAGACATGTACCGGACCACCGTTTATTTGCGCGTGTGCATCAAAATTTGTGCGATTATGGGTCATTTAGAGGTAACAGGAGTAGTGCGGGCAGACCACGTTCGACGCGAACTCCCGCCATGGAAGAAAGTGTGTTGATTGCCGTCCAGAATAATCCTACTACCAGCACACGTGCCGTTGCCTCTGCCTTAGGAGCGCCTCGTTGCAGTGTACAGCGTGTCTGGCACGACGATTCCTTACACTCCTTTCATTTCCAAAGGGTTCAGTTACTGCTCCCCCAAGATCATCCTGCACGTGTGGCTTTTGCGCAGTGGTTTCACCAAGAAAGTGTTCAAGACTTGAATTTTCCAACCTATGTTTTGTTCACGGATGAGGCTTATTTCACTCGGGAAGACTTATTCAATCAGCACAATGTTCATGTGTGAGCTCACGACAACCCACACGGTGTGCGCCCCCATGAGTTACAACATCGCTTCGCAATAAATGTGTGGACAGATATGGTCGGTGACTGCTTAGTCGGCCCATACCTGTTACCATCCCGCACGAACTCCGCTAAATATCGGATCTTTCTTGAACAAGTTCTATCAGGGTTACTTGACGATGTTCCAGCAAATATGAGACGCAACATTTGGTTTCAACATGACGGGGCGCGCCCATTATGGAAGGTGTGTTCGTGACCATTTGAACAGGCGTTTTGGGCGTCGATGGATTGGCCATGGTGGACCCGTTGCATGGCCCCCACGCTCACCTGATTTATCGAGCCTTGATTTCTTTCTGTGGGGGTCCTCAAATCTATCGTGTATGAATCGCCTGTGGAGACGAAAATGGATCTCGTGGCAAGACTCGTCTGCGCTGCTGCTACTGTCAGAGAAACCCCAGGTCTGTTCGACCGTGTCCGCCAATCCATGCTGCGTCGGTGTCACGCATGCATCGCCTCTCATGGTGGAACCTTCGAGCATCTGTTGTAACATCATGAAATGCATTCATCTCGTACTCCATTGTTAATATTATGTCAAATAAATGTTTGCCACTAATTACTGTCTTGTGTCATTTCTGCTTCTTGTGCCTCTGCTACTACTTTCCCGTGACGTTTCCAGTTATGGGTTCCTATGCGATTCACATTCCTTTAGATGTTACCTACCTCCCCTAATCATTTGTATCAATATTTTTGAGACACCCTGTAAATGAAGTAACTTTCCGGGTGAACCTAATAAATAGTTTTTTTTTTTTTTTTTTTTTAAGGTATCACGAAGCCGAATTACACCAAAAACTGCCAAAAACTGCCAAAAACGCGCCATGACATTGCCACTTCCAGCCTGTATTTCTAAAAAACTGGATGAATGAATTCATGGACTAATGCTGTTTTCGCCATATTCTAGTTCTTTTACAGCTTTAAACAGGAAGTGGGGTTGGTCAGACTATGCCGTTATCAGTTAAGTGCAATGTTATGTGTAAACCCTGGCTTGTTAACCTCTGGCTTGTAGCTGTGAAGGGTACTGTGTACGGAATGTGCGTTTTGTATGCAATAAAGAGTTCTAAACGCGTTCACGGTTCATTCTAGGGCACGTTCTTGCACGAATTCGTGAATCATGATTGTGGTTCACTCCCTGTATAAACTCAGCTTAATGCATCGAGCGGGAGGCGAATAATAAGTGAAATGAAATGCCTAGAATTACTGAGAGGGCGTCGCTGCTGCAGTAAGTGGTTTCTCAAGTGAAATTGTTGATATGACACTGTTTTTTCTACTTTTTTAGTGTGAAAAAATTTTTTGTTTGGTAAGTTTTGTCATCTATATTGTTCTTCTGTTTTGCTTACTATTATTGAGTGGCATCTTGCGGTTAATAATTAGTGATGGTGAGAATATCATTTTTCAGAACTCACATGTGGTGAGTATGGGCTTGGCAAACCCAGGGTCCTGAGCTGGATATCATCATTATTCTCTTTCTTGCTTTCTTGGTGATTCCCATCTACTTCTCTCTCTCTCTCTCTCAGGGTAACACGGGATTTTTTTTTTTTTTTTTTTGCTGGTACAGCATAAGCCTCAGGCTTCCTTGCACCTTATGGCTAATAATAATAATAATAATATTATTATTATTATTAACCCCAGGGGCTCACATCTGGTGAGTATGGGCTTGGCACACCCAGGGTCCTGAGCTGGATATGGTCATTCTTCTCTTTCTACTTCTGAGTCTCTCTCCCTCTCACAGGGTAATTCAGATTTTTTTTTTTTTTTTTTTTTGGCTGTTGCAGCATAAGCCTCAGGCCTCCTTGCACCATATGGCTAATAATAATAAAGTATTTTCGAAGAGGATCAAACTGTGCATCACTAATTTGGCTAGTGTTGCCTTTTCCACTCTCAATATTTTGCATTTTTTGGATTACTGGTTCATTTACAAGTCTGATTTGATTGTTATTAAGTTGTACAATTATGGGATGCAATATTAGACACAAATAAAAAAAACTGAAACTCCACATGTCAATATGAATGTAGGAAAATATTCGTGCAAGAATAATGATGCACTAAAATGCCTGCGTTAATAAAAAAAATAATACGCCCTACACATATAAATGAGATGCTCCATGAAATGGTATGCGTGCACATAACAGTTTAATGTATACTCTCGTGTTAAGTATCACTGTGTTTAAAAATACAGTCGAACTTGGTTATAACAAGCATCAAAGGGACCGACAAAATTTCCTTGTTATAACCGTTACCCACCAAATCAGTGATGAGTTAAATCTACCCCCTGTTTTTTTTTTTTTAATTCTCAATAACTTGATAAAAAGATAGATTCAAAAAACAAAAGAAATATTAGAGAGTAAAAAATAATATTAGTATATACCTACATATTATTTGTGTTAATATGCTTGTGTTCAGTTTTTAAATCGATCCAGCAACTGTTGTTACGTACACACAAAATCATCAAGTCCAAATTGTTTAGCAAATTTTTCCGCTTGAGTCTTCAAGATCAGACCGTTTATTGAAAATCCAGCACTTCTTTGTGTAGTGAACCATTGAAGCAATGCTTCTTCGGCATTTGTATCCTCGCACTTTCTAAAATTTTTTTTTTTCCAGTCGATATGTAAACATGTTTATTCTTCCACAATGTCGTTATTGTTGAAGAGGACAAAGAAACTTTTTACGCACTTCAACATTTTTTTGCACCACGTTCTAATTCACAAATAATTCCAACATTTTCGCGAATCAAGAGAGACTGTCTTTTGTTAGTGGACATATTTCTGAAGGAAGGGTTGTTTCTAATTGATTTTATTGAAAATGACAGTAAAGTGATCTGTATACAAAGTTCTTAGAAGTCCCGAAATAAATTTATTGTTCAGTGAATATAAGACAATCTGTAAATAGGGTAATGCGACAAGTGGAACGCCAATGCACTATTATATAGCTCCTGTAACTGAAAGGACAAGGCTATAAACCAGCTGCTGATTTGATGCGGGTGGTCATAAAAGCTGAGTCGCCCTTTTCATTTTTGTCTATTCCAAAAAAGGATAGGTGGAATAGGACCAGGGTATGTCTGCCAGGGGCAAAGGTTGATGACGTTGTAGAGCGGATATCATCTTTTAAGGGCACAAAAGGTGATATAGTTGTACACGTTGGCACTAATGATATTAAGAGTAGGAGACCGGCGGAATTACTTAGCAAGTACAGGTCACTGTTGAAAAAAAGCCGTGAATTAGGGTTGAACTTGAAAGTGTCTGCAATTCTGCCCAGACACGATAGGAGGGAGTATATGATGAGAGCCTTGTCGATCAGTTCGGCCCTGGAGGGATTGTGCAAGGCTCAAGGGGTAGAATTTTTTTCAGCCTGGACTGTACTTGTTAACAGGAGAGATTGCTTCTACAGGGATGGGATACACTTAAATAGAAAGGGTGCAAGAATTTTTGCTGATGCTGTCGAGGCAGTGTTAGGTGGGTCGGAAAACTGCTAGTTGGGGGGGATACAAGGACTAATAGATTAACAGTAGCCAGTGGCAGAGGTGGAAGTGATTCTTGCACTGCTTCTATTGAAATGAGCAGAAGTCTGAAAAACAGGATGCAGGATATTTCAGAGACTGCTGGTAGTCATTGCGGTACAAGTAAACACATGGGTTGTGTTAGGGTAGCTAAGAATAGAAACAGGTGCATGTATACCTGCGTATACACCAATGCTAGGAGTTTGGTAAATAAATTTGATGAATATGAGGTATTGCTCAAAACATCAAAGGCAGATATTGTTGGGATATCAGAGACGTGGTGTCACACAGATATAAGTAATGCGGAACTGGAATTTGGGGAATACAATGTGTATAGAAAGGATAGACAGGACAGGAGGGGAGGAGGGGTTATGCTATTAATTAAGAAACACATAAAGTCCAAGGAAGTGAAGCCAGTCGACATCGATGGACAGGGCAGCGTCGAGTCAGTTTGGTGTGACATAAGCATAGGGAAATCAAAATTGAGAGTAGGAGTGTGCTATAGGCCTAATGACTCTGATGAGTATAATAAGATATTGTACAGGGAAATAGAGTGGGCCAGTAAATCAGAGAGTCTTATAATGGGGGACTTTAATTTCCCAGATATTGACTGGAATTTGTGGGTTGGTCACTCGCACACTAGCAAGGCTTTTGTGGATTTATTGGATGATTGTTTTCTACATCAGCATGTTCGTGAGGCAACAAGAGGGAGCAATACTCTTGATCTGATTATCAGTAGTGATTCCTCATGCATTAAGAACCTGCAGATAAATGAACCACTAGGTGGCAGTGATCACAGTGTGTTGAAGTGGGATTTACTCAAGGAGGTAACTACCATCAGAGGTAAAGGGAAGGGTTTTTGTTTTCGTAAAGGCGACTATGATGGTCTGAGACAGTATTTAAATTCTATACAGTGGGACCAACTGATGATGTTACCAACAGCAAACTCAAAATGGGAAGCATTCAAGGAACTAATCTTGGAGGCTACCAGGCTTTACATACCAACTAAGAAATATTGTTCAAGGTTTAGGCCTAAATGGTTGTCAGATGAACTAATGAGACATGTGGCAGAGAAGAAAAATGCATGGGATACATACAAATTAATGGGTGACATGGAAGCCTATGATAGATATAAGTTGGTCTGTAACCAAGTCACAAAGGAGATTAGGCAGGCAAAGGCAGACTATGAAAAATCCTTGGCAAAGGATGCAAAGAAAAACAGAAAAGAGTTCTTTACATACTTGAACTCGAAAAGGAAAGGGATGAATCAGATTGGTCCACTGGATATTGATGGTTCAACAGTTGAGGATCCTGCTCAGGTGGCTAACAATCTAAACGAGTATTTTGCATCTACATTCACGCATGAGGAGTTATTCAGGAAGGAGAATGATGTAGGTAAAGTAAACATTGGCAGTGAGCTGGATGATTTTGTAATAACTGAGAGGAAAGTGGAGGAGAGATTGTTGGGGATAAACATAAAAAAGGCACCTGGGGTGGATGGGATCTATCCAGTTATATTAAAGGAGGCAGCAAAGGAAGTAAGCAAACCCTTAGCCATAATTATGAGAGCTTCCTTGGACTCAGGGGAGGTACCTATGGACTGGAGATGTGCAAATGTGACCCCAATTCACGAAGGAGGTTCAAAGGCTGACACAAGTAATTATAGACCTGTTAGTTTAACTTCTGTTCCAGGTAAATTAATGGAGGCACTGGTTAAAGAAGCACTGCAGGATCATCTAGACAAGAATTCAGTTATAGCTCAGACGCAGCATGGTTTTGTTAAGGGCAGGTCTTGCCTGACCAATTTGATTGGATACTATGATGTAGTCACAAAAGAACTGGATGCAGGGAATAACTTTGATATTATATATTTGGATCTTAGAAAGGCTTTTGATACTGTTGCACATGGAAGACTGCTGCACAAATTGGAGCAGTGTGGCATTGGAGGCAAATTGCTGCTATGGATAAGGGGATGGTTGAGTGGCAGAAGACAGAGAGTGGTAATCAATGGACACTGCTCAACGTGGACTAATGTTATTAGTGGAGTTCCTCAAGGTTCAGTGTTGGGTCCGTTGTTGTTTTCGGTGTTTATGAATGATATTGATGATGGGATATCAAGTTTAATGTCCAAGTTTGCAGATGATACAAAGGTTGGCAGGGTCGTTAAGGACAATACTGACGCTATGCTGCTGCAACAGGATCTGGACAGGTTGAACAGATGGGCTGAGAGGTGGCAAATGAGGTTTAACATCGACAAATGTAAAGTGCTGCATATGGGAAACAGTAACCCCAGAGCAACGTATCAACTCTGCGGTACTACACTGACAGTGGTGGAGAATGAAAAGGACCTGGGGGTAATTGTGCAGGCAGATATGAAGTTCTCTGAGCAGTGCAGACGAGCTGCAAGAGTAGCTCATGGTGTCTTGTCAATGATATACAGGAATTTTTCTAGCAGGGATAAGGAGGTGATTATTCCCTTGTATAAGGCAATGGTAAGGCCACATCTTGAGTACTGTATACAGGTCTGGAGGCCTCATTTCAAGAAGGATGTAGAGCTGCTGGAACGGGTACAGAGAAGGGCAACAAGATTAGTAAATGGAACAAAGGGTTGCTCTTACGAAGAAAGGCTTAAGTTTTGCAAATTACAGAGTCTGGAGACTAGGCACCGGCGAGGTGATCTGATAGAGGTGTATAAGGCTTTGAATGGTTTGAGCATGCTTAATGCCAATGGGATTCTTCATCTTTCTCAGAATAATCACCTCAGAGGGCATAAATTCAAATTGAGGAAGGACGGATGTCGGATAGATGTGCGGAAATTTGCCTTTGGCCAGCGGGTGGTTGGTTGGTGGAACCGACTTCCATCACTGGTTGTTGAAGTTGATAGCCTAAACAAATTTAAAGCTCAACTGGACAGGTATTTCGAACGAACGGAGGGGTGAAATGGGAGTGGGTTTTTTTTTTTTTTTTTGTTTTTTTTGGCTGATGCTGAATAAGCTTGCTTTCTTGCATCATATGCCTCTGCTGATGCTAATGCTAATTGGGTTTCTTCAACTACCCGAGCAATTAAGAATGTTTGCATAGTTACCAAAATTTGTATGGTATATCAGTGTAGTATGCTTGTTATAAAAGTGAGTGATTGTATGGGAATATGCATAAATTAAAATCATTATGGCTTTTTGCTCATTACAGCTGTGAGCTTGTTATTTCAATACTCATTATAATAAAGTTCGACTGTACTTATTAATGTATTTGTATCTATAGTGTAGTATTTTTGTGGTCCATGGCTTCTGCCTCAAATATAAAAGTGGTCTATATCTGAAAAAGGTTGGGAAATACTGCTTTATGCTATTGCAGACTTTATTCCTGAACATCTAAAAACAGCTTGTGCTACTCAGTGATCTTTCAAGAACTCTTTGCGCCACCAGTATATATGGAAAAGTGGGACCCCATCTGTCATTTTTTGTTATAACAATATGCAGATTAGTAATCAGAAACAAAATTTCATTGCAAATAATATTGCAATGTGTTATTGATAGCTATTTTGAAATACAAATGTTGGTGATGTATTAACAAAATAATTATTTATGCACTTATTTCATTGGTGTTTTTCTACTTTTTTTGTTGTGACAAAATTGTGCATAATATAATTGAAATAAAGAATTTAAAAATTTTGTTTTCAGCACTTATCAAACTTAAATTGTTTAAATGTGGTTTCATAGAAAAGAATTAAAAATTCTTTTAATTTTTAAATTAAAAAAGATCAACATTTTCAGCAAAAAAGATCTGTGTAACCAGGTCTTTTTCATTCTCCGCTTTAAACCAGATTCTGAAAAAGCTGCAAACATCTTCAGCAGCTAAGCTGGCAAGACCAGATTAACAAAAAGCTATGGCACATCAAAACAGTTCTTCAGTTGTGGCTTCCAAGCCTTCAAGCCAACTGACAAGAAGTCACACTATCTCGGCTGTGAATAGGACATAAGCCACTCACTCATCTGCTTAGAGCCAAAGAACCTCTTTGTAATACATGTAATATGATAGTTACCATCTATCACATTCTAATATCTGTCTAACCTATAAACATGCACATCAAGCAGAAATTTACCCAACCACACCGGTATTTGTTGACAATCTCATCATTCCTGAACTAAAAGCTGTAAAAGTCTTCTCCTTTCTAAAAAGATTGATATATATATACAGCCACCTATGAGTAGTATTTGGAACATAAGCACAGCACGTATTTTTTACTGCACAACTAATCGGTATTTCTCATATCCTATGCATGGCATGCTATAATCACAACTGCTTATGCACTGGTAAATCCTTAAATAAAGAGACTCCATCTAATCAAACAGATTTCTGACATTTTCAATTACTGTAATTGCATTTATGCATACACTGCGGATGACTACTAAGAAAATTTTTTTTAAATAAACAAAATTCAAACTTTGGTAAAAACAGATGTATAAATGGTATTTAGCAAATCATTAGTTTAAAGAAAAAATGACTGATTATAATTAAAGTACTCTTCACTTTGCTTTATCCTATGAAGTGAAATGAAGTGTAACTAAATTAAATGACTGTTTATAATTAATGTACACTTCATTTCATAGGATGAATATATTTTAAAACTTTACAAAAATGAGTAATGTTTTATGAAGCCAGTATTTTGATAAAGCTGTTTTAGATTCCGCACTTTTGTTCAAGATGAAATGATGATTGATAGAAACTATCACTTGTAATCTTTAAAACTAGGGATTTTTCATATAGTTGAATATTAAAAAATAAATAAATTATTTTTAGTATTACTAATGGCAAATGATGCAAGAAAGCAAGCTTATACAGCATCAGCCAAAGGGAAAAAACTTCCCACATCACTTATCCATCTTCTCCAATAATTTATCTAGTTCTTCCTTGAATTTGTTCAAACTACCCACTTCCACAACAACAGATGGAAGTTTGTTCCAATAGGCAACCACCTATTGGTTGAAGGCAAACTTCTGCACATCTGTCCTGCACCCATCCTTCCCCAGAATTTATGCTCCCTCTTGTATAGTCTTTGCACCAGGAAGATTGCCATCAGCACAGAGCTTGCTCAGTCTATTCAAAGCCTTAAACACCTCAATCAGATCACATCTCAGGCACTTAGGTCTTTGGATGTTGCAATTTGCAGAAATGGAACCTTTCTTGATAAGACCACCCTTTTGTTCCCTTCACCAATTTTGCCCTTCTCTGCACCCATTATAGCAGATCTATATCCTTTCTGAAATGAGGCCATTAGACTTGTATGCAGTGCTTAAGATGCAGCCTAACCATTGCCTTATACAATAGAATAATCATGTCCTTATCCCTGCAAGCAAATTTCTTGTATATCATTAACAAAACCTCATGTTCAGAGATTTTCATAGCTAATTGCACAATTGCCCTAGGTCTTAATTTTCACAGTCTTGAGTGTAGTACCACACAGTTGGTACATTTATTATCCAAAAGAAAATGTAAAACAGTACGACCTTAATCTAATCTTAAATTTAATGATAGAAGGTCAGTTGTGAAATAATTTAAAGTGCACTATAAGTACAGGTAACTCTCGTATAATCCTTTAGTTTGGTTCCTACAAAATCCCATGTAATGTGAAACTGTGTTATATGGGACTAAGAACCAGTACAAAAGGGGGGGTACATTCCAGAAGCTAACAAAAATACACTTTTTTTTTTTTTTTTTTATAACTGTCAGGAACTTAATTTTTATAGTATTAATAACTTAATAGTTTAACTTTATTTTTATAATAGTAGTAACTTAAATAGTAATAACTGAACAAATGTCTTACCTTATAAACATTAATAACAGATAATGTACATTCATTTAATTTTCTTTCTCTTCATCGCTGCTAAACATAATCTCTTCTGCTCTCTTTAAAAGTCACGAACTGCATGCTTTGAAGTCACAATTTTTTATGTTCTCAAACAAGCACAAGTTCAGTAGCACAGAACCTAACCCAGGGATCTCCCAACAAGATACAGTGGATCTCCGCTTTAAAAATATATAGCACAAATTTAACTTTTACTTTACCAATTAACAAAGTTAAATGATTTGTGAAAATCGGAAGAATATTTTCCAGTTAGCAAAATAAAAATAAATTTATGCTTACGTACATAGCTTAAATAATATGTACTGTAATATGTACATACTAATTAATTGATATTTCTGTTCACTGACTTTTTTTCTTTTTTTTTTTTTTTTTTTTGATTGTAAAAATTTAAAACAGCAAAAATGATAAGCAATTAATAACAAAGAACACGGCACGTTTGAGATATGAAGTAATGAGTTTCCGAAAATTTGTTTATGTTTTTTATGTGATTGTGAATATTTCTTGAAAGGGGAAACACATTTCACCATAATAATGTGAAAACCCACAGGATTCCAGCTATTGGTACTATCGCAAATGTGAGAAGATTGAGTTTACTACCTGTTTATAATTGATTGCACTAACTGAAAAGACCAATAAACTGGAAAGTGCAAATTGTTTTTATTGTTCTATGGTCGTGACCTCCAGAAATGTGCTTTGGAAAAATATCACGAAGACAATAACGACAAGCGAGTCAACAGTAGGGAACTTGAATATCATATTAGCAGGGTTTCCCCAGCACAAAAGCTCAAAAATACCGTGTTATGTAGATTTACCACAATTCTCAAACTGTTTTAGAGCGAAATCGCGTTATATAAGTACCGTGTTGTGTAAGGATTGCCGCAATTTATCAATCGTGTTAGAGCAAAACTGTGTTGTAGAAGTACCGTGTTATACAGGGGTTGCCTGTATTAAGAATTATATATATAGTATCGGTGTAAATGCACCACAGTTAACCCATAAGTTTGAACTACATAAGTAGCATAGAAGGCATCGTTTTAATTGTATCTCATATTGTGGTTGCCTTCACAATGAGATAGCAGTATTGCACTACTTCAAATAAATAACGCTTCTCTAGAAGAGAAGACTACTGTTATTTATTTTCAGAGGATACCACCACCCAGACGATCGTTTCGAAGCTATTGGGTTTCATCATTAGTGGGCGGGCAGGTACCCTGGTAGTACAACATGCCATCATGGTTGTGAAGTACAATCCACAATATGAGAGATGCCAAAGGGTGTTGGTAAAAATGTAATTTGAAAATGAAATGCACAAGGCATAATTCTTATAGGTTTTTGGTAATTAACTATATAGTATCAGTGTAAATACACAATAGTTAACCCATAAATTTGAACTACGTAAGTAGCATAGAAGGCATCGTTTTAATTGTATCTCATATTGTGGTTGCCTTCATTGTGGTTCTAAGAATTATATGTAGAAACTCAGCAATTTTATTCACAAACATGGCAATAGCTTTGTTATCATTCACTTTGCTTAACTAAATTTGTATAAACTTCACAAATTTGCAGCTTTTTGCATATAAAACAAATTCTGGATTTTAAAGTACAAATGATACATTAAATACTTGGAATTCAGATATACTGTGTACAGAATCAGAAATATACAGAAATAAGGTTGAATATCACTGCAATTTTATAATAAGACTGATTTCATACCTGTCTGTATTTCTAAGGTGAAAGATATTTTCATTGTTTGAAGTATTTAAGTTAGTTTTAGGTGTTTTCTTTTTTTTATATTTTCATTTTATTTATTTTACTTTATTTTATTTTTTCAGATTCAGCAAGGGCAATAAATACTTAATCTATTAAAAATTAACGAAAACAGATAGATGGACAGAAAAAAGTGGAATGAACTATTTTTGTTGGCCGAGTGATCAGGAGCGGGAATGTAATAATTGAGTGAAGAGTCAATTTCATTACTTCAGCATTCAAAATGGCTGTTAATGTTAACGACAGAAGTGTTCTGAAAGACGAAAATCTTCTATCTTGTAATCTACCAGAATTGCAGGAAAATTCAATATCACATGATTCAAACACACAGAATTACACTAGTCAAAAAGGAACTATTCACACTAATTGTATAAAGCCATTCTCAAAGGATAAAACCATTAATACAGAAAATACACCTCATTTGAAACATGGAATCTGTTGGAAAAATTCTTTTGATGTGCATCATTTGAAAAGACACATCTTACTTCACGATCAGGAGAACCCATCCTTTTATGAAGAATGTCAGGTGCAATCATCAGATCTCAGAACCCATTTATTTGTTCAAGGTGATAGAAAGCACTTTTCCTGTGAAATATGTGGAAAGAAATTTTCACACTCTTCTCAACTCAAAATGCATTTATTAATTCATGAGAAACCCTTTTCCTGTGAAACTTGTGGTAAAGCTTTTTCAAGATCAAGTAATTTAAAAACACATTTATTAATTCACACTCATGAAAAACCATTTTGTTGTGAAATATGTGGCAAAGCATTTTCTGTACTGTGTAATTTAAAAGCACACTTAGTAGTTCACACTGATGAGAAACCATTCTCTTGTGAAATATGTGGCAAGGCATATTCTCGGTTATCAAACATGAAAACACATTTATTAATTCACAATCAAGAGAAGCCCTTCATTTGTGAAATATGTGGCAAGAAGTTTTCACAGTCTGCTATTTTAAAGTCGCACTTCTTTGTTCACACCAAGGACAAAATCTTCTGTTGTGAATTATGTGGCATGACATTTAAACGGTCAGCAGAACTGAAAAGACATTTGTTTATTCACACTGAACAGAGACCCTTCTCTTGTGAAATGTGTGATAAGGTATTTTCAAGAGGAAGTGATCTAAAAAGGCATTTACTACTTCACACTAACGAGAAGTCCTTCTTCTGTGAAATATGTGGTAAGGCATTTTCAAGAGCAGGCGATCTAAAAAGACATTCGCTTGTTCATACTCAAGAAAAACCTTTCTCGTGTGATATATGTGGCAAGAAATTTTCACATTCTTTTAATCTTAGGACTCATTTATTAGTTCACACTCAGGAAAAATCATTTTTTTGTGAAATTTGTGGCAGGGCATTTTCAACTACCACTAAACTAAAATCACATCTCTTAATTCACACTCATGAGAAGCCTTTCCCATGCGAATTATGTGGGAAGACATTTAAAAGATCATATGAATTGAAAAGACATTTATTAGCTCGTTGTCGGGAGAGACCTTTCTCTTGTGAAATATGTAATAAGGCATTTCCAAGGTCATATGATCTGAAGAGGCATTTATTAGTTCACACTCGTGAGAAAGTCTTTTGCAAAATATGCAACAAGGCATTTCCAAAATCAAGTAGTTTAACAAAACACCTGCAAGTTCATTCTCAAAAGAAACCTTTCACTTGACAAGTGTGCAGAAAATATTTTCATCATAGAGTCAGTCACCAGGCATTTTACGGATAGTCTACTTTCACATCTCTTGTTTATTGCAGAAGAAACTTTCCCATTAGTAATATTCTGGCAAAAAGATTTTTCACTTATCACTAGATATTAATTTATTGTAAATATTATATTGTTCTTATTTGGAATTGTATTTTTGAAATAATGTTTTTTTACTATTAATTTCTATTTTTTGATTGTTTCTTTTTTTCAGTTTACCACCACAGGCTTATCATTTCTCATTTAAATGCATAAAAATTATTAAAACTTTGACTACTTGGCTTTCAGAAAGAATTTCTTGATTCAGATGGCTATAATCTTGTAAGAAAGAAAAATATTCAGGGCTGAATTTATGCCTATACAGGTTACATAATTTTCTAAAGCTGGTGAAAATTCCAAGTGGTCCAGATTCTGTTTGTTTAATTACATTATCTTTTGAAATTAGGTACATGTAAGCAGTTGCTTTAGAATAAAAATAGCCACAAATATTGCTCTGATCATCATTATTTGAACATGTTCCCCAAGATATTCTCTTTAGGGGCCTCGACCGATATTTTGTCTAGTACCTGCAAAATTTATAAATTTGTCCATGAAAATATTTGATCAGCCCTGAGTTGATTGCATGAGGTTAGCTAACCTCCACATCATTTTTATTCTATGCTTGTCAGCCACCTGTCTAAAACTTGCCCTACCATCTGTGAAGAGTGCCTCCTTTAATTTTGTCACTTTAAGCTTCAGCCACCCTTGCAGGCAATTTATTCCACGACATAAATATTTCCTGAAGGTAAACAACATCTAGTCTACTGTTCTTCCCTAAGATTTATACACTAAGATTTGCACCTTGTTTGGAAGGTCTATATATTTCTCTTGATGTGAGCCTCCATATCATACAGTATTCCAAGTGTATTACACCATTGTCTTATAGAGAGGGATAATGGTTAGCTTCTCTGTGATTGAAAAATTCCGATAAATCGTAGAAAAACTTGCTTACAGTACATTCAGAATTTCTGTATTGTAATCCCCCAAGTCTTTCTCGTCAAATACATCCTTCAATTTCTCTCCACAAATCTTTAAACTACTTTGGTTTCTGTTTCCCTTTTTATTTTGTGGCATTTAACTTTAGCTGCCAATTTTCAAACTACTTGCAGTCAGTGTAAATCCTTTTAAAGCAGGAAACCTGGTTCTGATCATTTACTACCCTCCCAAACTTTAGGTCATCAAACTTTGGCAACTTCCCTTATTCCTTCATTGGTATCATTGAAGAAGAAGATAAATGAGCAGTCTGGGCTCCGATCCCTGAGGGATGTCATTGTACCTTTCTACTCCAGTGTGTTCTGACAACATGGAAGATTCATCAGTGAATACTGATGAATCTTCCATGTTGTCCTGACCTGCTCTGATTTATGCAATAGCCTCCCATGAGGAACTGTGTCAAAAGCCTTACTAAAATTCAGATATATAATCACAACATTATTTCTTGCATCCAACTGCTTTATAATCTTGTCATATGTGCCATTAAACCTCCATAATCTTGTCATAATACTTTCCAGCTTATTCAGGCAAGATCTCCCCTTTGTGGAAACCATGCTGAAGCATTTAGGATACCATTCTTGTTGAATTAGTCCTGTGCATCTTTAATCACAGACTCCATAATCTTACTCCTGCAGAAGTCAAAATTGTTGGTCTATAATTGGCTATTGCTTCTTTCCTCCCTTGTGGACTGGGGAGACATTGGCATTTCTCCAGCCATAGGAAATTATCCCTGATTCTAATGATGAGCTCATTAACATTAGTAGTGGTTGGATTCAATCACCTGAAGCAATTTGCAGTATAACTGGATGTACACCATATATAGACACCATATGGAGATACACTGAGTGGCCACTTTATTAGGCATACCTTTGCAACAGCAAGAAAGTCTCCTTTTCACCTTCAACAGTTTATATTCTTTGTGGCATGGACTGAACAAGATGTTGATGAAAGCTTGCTACAAGGATGCTGATCCATGCTGCTGACCAAATTGTTGCAAATTGGATGGGTGCCGATCTTTATTGCTCAGATTTATGACTGGGAAGGTCATAACACTATGCTGAATTCATTCTGATGAGTCATTTTGAAAGAATGTACCTTGCCAGAAGAATTTTCAGATAACCTGGAAATTCTTCTGGCCAGGTACATCATTTCTTGAATCCAAATGTTGCTCTACTGGTTTCAAGAGGCTAAATGTACACCACAAAAACACTCCCCATGCTATTACACCTCTAGCATTAGCCCACATTGTTGAATGCTGACAGGATGGGTCCTCGTGCTGTTTCCATTGCATTCTGTTCCCCCATTGTGGAACAGCAGGAACTGGGATTGTCAGAACAGTCAATGTTTTTCAGTCCCCATCATTGGTATTCCTAACCACACTGATTTTTACCTGATGGAATTGCTCTGAGCTCTGAACAAACCATTGATGCAAGAAGCCTAGGATTTCCCTTGGTAGAATGTTATTTGGTTATTGACCTGTCTCTGAACCCAATATACAGTTGTATGTGAAAATCCAGCACAGTTACAGTTTCCAAGATACTCATACTAGCACTCATGATGAAACTCGAAAGTGCCATCACTTTCGAGTTTCATTAAATGTCTTGCTTATTCTTGCACTGAATTGCACACATACAGCATCCTGTGTAACTGCCCACTTGCTATATATCTTATGATATTATAGTAATGCCAAATGATCCAAGAAAGCAAGCTTTATAGCATCAGCCAAAAATAAAATCCTACACAGTTCACCCATCTGTATCCTCCAAAAATTTGTCTAGTTCTTTCTTGAATTTATTCAAGCCATCCATTTCCAGAACAGATGAGATGGAAGTCTGTTCCAACAATCACCCACTGGTTGAAGGCAAACTTCTGCACGCCGACCGGGCTAGCCGGGTGGGTAAAGTGCCTGCCTGGCAACCCAAAGGTCGCGGGTTCGATTCCCGCCTCGGGTTTGGATCAAAGTACTGCAAAAACCTTGGGAGGTGCATTATGGCCACAGAAGCCGATGCGCCAACAACTACCAAAAAAAAAAAAAAAAACTTCTGCACAACTATCCTGCTACCATCCTTCCTCAACTTTTGAATTTATGTCCCCTCGTGTGTAGTCTCAGCAAGTAAAAAAATGCCATTAACATTTAGCTTAATCCATTCAAGACTTTAAACACCACACCAGGTCTCATCACAGGTGCCTAGTCTCGAGACAATGCAATTTGCAGAACCTAAACCTTTCTTGGTAAGAGCATCCCTTTCTCCTTCTCTGTACTCGTTTCAGCAGCTCTACATCCTTCTTAAAATGAGGCCCCCAGACCTGTATGCAGTACTCAAGGTGTGGCCTCACCATTGCATTATACAAGGGGATAATCACCACCTTATTCCTGCTAGACAAATTCCTGTATATCATTGACAAGACACTATGAGCTACTCTTGCAGACCGTCTGCACTGCTCAGAAAACTTCATATCTGCCTGCACAAATACCCCTCAGGTCCTTTTCGTTCTCTACCACTGTCAGTGTAGTACCACGGAGTTGATATGTATTCTAGGGTTACTACTTCCCATATGTAGTACTTTACATTTGTCAATGTTAAACTTCATTTGCCACCTCAGCCCATCTGCTCAACTTTTCTAGATCCTGTTGCAGCAGCGTACTGTCCATCAGTGTCGTTAAGAACCCTGCCGACCTTTGTATTGTCTGCAAACTTGGATATTAAGCCTGATATACCATCATCAATATCATTAATAAATACGGAAAACAATGGACCCAATACTGAACCCTAGGGACTCCACTAATAACATTAGTCCACGAAAAGCAGTGTTCATTGATTACCACTCTCTGTCTTCTCCCACTCAACCATTCCTTTATCCATAGCAACAATTACCCTCCCATGCCACCCTGCTCCAATTTGTGCAGCAGTCTTCCATGTGCAAGAGTATCAAAAGCCTTTCTAAGATCCAAATATATGATATTAAAATTATTCTTTGCATCCAGTACCTTTGTGATCACATCATAGTATCCTATTTGTAGAACTTCAGAATCGTATATCAGTTTGGATACGTAATGACAGTGGCCATCTTGAGAATTAGTAATCTCATGAATAAATGTGTGGAAAGCTAATAAATTCTTTCCCTTATCCTTTTTTCATATAGATTTTATCATGTATATAACGGAAGTTACGAAAATTTAGAACTGTAAAAGGACTTTATAATGACCCTGTATAATGAAACCTCATATCCTCATAACTAAGTATTGTATTCGTATTCATTTACAAGGTATTTTTCCCCCAACCACGACAAAATAAAACTTAATTGAAAAGCTTAAAGAGCTTAATTGAAAGTTTAAAGAGCAACAGTGAAATTCAATGATCACTGAATTATGACATTATGATCACTCCATCATTGTGGACTATGCTGCATAAAAAGGCGAACAGCTTCGTATGGTAGAGGATTGGTAAGTTGCATCAAGTCTTGGAATTGAAAGCTTATTAAATATATCACAGAGTTTCAAAAGGATATGATTGTGGGAGCTCGTGCACCCGGTGCTTCCATATTGGAACCGACACATCTTGGTTGCTCACTGCCCACTGTGGTTAATGTGTACAAACAATGGTGTGAAACGGTCAAATCACTTCTAGCCAACAGAACTCTAAAGAATTACCCAAGGTGAGTGTTCCTGGTGAACGAAGGATGCAGCGTGTTGTACATGCAACAGTAGATCACTGTGTAGCGGCTGACATCGCAATACAATATAGTGATGCAGGAATAATGTCCCAAATGACGACGCGCCGCACACTCACACGTATGGGGTTCCACAGCAGACAACCCAAGAGACATCTTCTGTTCACTGCTATTCATCGTCGAAGGCAAATGCTGTGGTGACAAAAACATGATGGTTGGACACTGGAGGACTGGAAACGAGTGTGCTGCTCGGACGAGTCTGATCAGTTGTGGAAGTTGACAGTTTAAATGAAACCAAGGCTTAAATTGACAAACGTTTGGAGTGAATGGATGGGTAAGATGGGAAGGTTTTTTTTTTTTTTCCTGTTGATGCTGTATAAGTTTACTTTCTTACATCATTTGCCCGTACTAATGCTAATCAGCAGTGATTATTCATGCATTACGAATCTGCAGATAAAAGAGCCCAAATGCATTGCATGGTGCAACACGCTGTCAGGTTTCTTCATGTGTAAGCATGCACAAAGAAAAAAAAAAGTGTAGCTATTGCTCTGTCCCAGGAAGGGCTTTTTGTACACAGGCCATTGCTGATAAAATAATCTGCCACCAGTCAACAGTATCCCGGGGGGCTGAAATTAAAGCGTGAAACCGGTGATGTGAAGAGAAGACCTGGATCAAGTCATAAGAGAGTCACTGCGCCTTCTCAAGATTGATATTTGAAACGGCCATGCTAGTGCTCCTGATCTAAAATGAGACTTTGAGATGTCCTCTGGTATCGAAACAAGTGCACGAACTGTCCAAAGATGGCTTTCGGAATGTGGTCTGCATGCCTATCGGCCCAAGAAGCCTTTGTTGGCCCAACAAATGAGAAAGCAGCGACTTGCTTGGGCTTAAACGCATATTTCTTAGACAAAAGAGCGATGGGACACCGTCATCTTTTCCGAAGAATCGAAATTAAACATGCAAAAAAAAAACAAATATATATATATATATATTTATTAGGGTCACCAGTAATTGATTACATTTACCTATGTGTTTTTATGTCTGTAAATTTCGTGTGTTCTCTGTTCGATTTGCCTGTTTTGCTGGACGAAAAAAACCCCAGTTTCGGGGGAAAAAAAAAACTTTCTATGCCTGGTACCAACTAACTCAGCCGCGGAGTGAAAAAAGCCGGTTAAAGTTCCTCGCGTCATCGACGGGATTCTAACCTCGGCCTTTTCCACCCGGTGTGGGGAGGACGGTGACAATACCACTGTGCTACTGCGCAGAATTCAACATACAAAAAACCAAACTATTATATTTGGACCACCCGAATAATGAAATTCATCTGCCGTGTTGTGCATCTTATATCTGTTGATTGCGTGTGTTCTATGATCGATTTATCTGTTTTTCTGGACGAAAACCCTCAGTTTCTGGGGGGAGAAACCTTGCTATCTACCCTTGAAACTGACTAACTCAGCCACGGAGTGAAAAAAGCCCTCGGGAATCGAACCCGAGCCTTTTCCGCCCGGTGTTGGGAGGACGGTGACGATACCACTGGGCTACCCGCGCAGATAATTCAACATGCATGGCTCCCATGGGAAGCGATATGTCCGAAGATGAAAATCGGAGGTATACCATCCTGACTGCATAACACCGACTGTAAAGTTCCCCGCTGGTCAGATGGTCTGGGGATGCATAACAAGCAAAGGGATGGGGCCAATTAACTTTATTAACGGAACGATGAATGCAGAAAAAACCTATACTGCTATCTTGGAAGAGTGCCCGAAACCCGTTATTAGGGATCACCACACAGACATCCAAAACTGCATTTTTCAACCGGACTCAGCACCTTGCCACACAGACATCCAAAACTGCATTTTTCAACCGGACTCAGCACCTTGCCACACAGCAAAATTGGTAAGTTTTATATTATTTAGATATAATGACGAGTTTGCCTTCTTGTCTCACAAGGCTTAAAACATACTTACACCAATGTTTTCCTCCCTTAAGTTGCAGTCATTACAGTATTGAACTGGCCCGGCAACTATGCAGATTTTAACTCTGTTGAAAATTGCTAGTACATTATGTCGTCTAGAATTGCTCAGAAGAAGCCAACAAATGAGATTCAACTGTGGGAGAGCATTGTAAGGGTGTGGTACCCAGAAATTGGGCAACAATATATCCAGAAGTTGATTAACTCTATGCCAGATTGTTGCAAGGCTGTAAATGCAGCTCGAGGAGGAACAACAAAATATTGAAGACTTATTTTGCTGATTTAGAGTACATAATATTATTACGTTAACTTGTCATTTCAGTTTGTTCACGTAAATTCAATAAAATGTGTGTTTCGTTGTCATGACTGCTATTTGCATGATTTCTCATATTTCCATTAATTATGCATTTTGCTCTTTAGGAAGATATTTATGGCAATTTGGTATATCAGGTGGAGTCTTTTTATTAGATTTGATTCCCAGCGATATATATCCCATCTAACAAATGCATTGCGAACATTTCTGCAACCCACAATGCAGCGCAAAACATATTATTTGCAAAATTCACAAGGGATGCAGTTTTTTGTCCGCCACTGTATATCAATTTTAAATACTACATTTATGCGCCTTTAGCATAATCATAAGTGAGTGGCCTGCCTCGTCCTGGTTTCTACTCCGACATTCGTTGTTGTAATCGTTGTTGAATTTTAAGAGCATCAGCGGCTAAAGCCATTCTGCTCCATGTACTGTATACTGTGTGTAACTTGGGTGTGTTCGGTGGTCGAATTTATGTTGGCTGGACGAAAAACTCGAGTTTCTGGGAGAAAAAACTATGCTGCCCTCGCTTGAGACCGACTAACTCAGCCACGTTGTGAAAAAGGCTTATTAACATTCCTGACATCATTGATGGGACTCGAACAGGTCTCTTCCAACCGGTGTCTGTGGTGGAAGGACGGCGATTCTACCAACTGTACTATCCATGAGGGCCTCCGACATTCATATGTCGTCCAGATTAATATTAATGACAGGAACCCGAAACTGAATGTTGCACTCGGGGTACAGCAGATTTGATGAATTTTTATGTAATCTGTGGTTGTACTGTAATTTGCGTGTTTAGTTTATAATTGGGCTGGTTGTGCTCCTACCATCCTACTTTTTCCTTGAAATTGTATGTGGGATTTAAAGGTGATCTGCAAATTTGTTAGAAATGTTATTACTGTCTGATGTGAGTTTTCCTGTATCCTTCTGCCGTGTTTATTTTGTAGAAATGCAGGTTTTTACAAGATTTTTAGCGGATGGTAATTTGTTTTCTTCAAATTTTAGTAACTCTCTTAATAACTGTAAATCTTTACGGTTATTATCTGTTCTGTTCCAGTGTTGCTTAATTAATATCGGATTTCGTCTTGCTGTTGCGATTGACAGATGGCATTCAGTAGTTTCTCTCAGAAATATGAGACTAGTTTTTGCAATTTTAAAAAGTTAGAATTGTTTATGGATAATTTAGTTATTAGTGACCTACATTGTCTGTCATTCTTACACCTGAATAAATAGTAGTAGTGGCATGTGATGCAAGAAAGCAAGTGTATGAGCTTATGCAGCATCAGCCAAAAAAAAAAAAAAAAAAAAAAATCACACCATTCCCTCCAAATGCCTGTCCAGTCCCTCCTTAAATTTATTCAACCTATCAACTTCCACAATGACAGATGCAAGTTTGTTCCAGCAATTAATCACCCGCTGGCTAAAGGCAAATTTTCGCACATATATTCTACATCTGTCCTTTCTTAATTTGAATTTATGCCCCCTTTGGTTCGTAATCTGAACAAGTGGAAGGATCCCATCAGAATTCAGCATACTCAACCCATTCAAGGCCTTATACACCTCAATCAGATCACCGCGCAGGTGCCTAGTCTCCAGCCACTGCAATTTGCAGAACTTAAGCCTCTCTTGGTAAGAGGATCCCTTCATTCCCCTCACCAATCTTGTTGCCCTTCTCTGTACACGCTCAAGAAAATCTATATCCTTCCTAAAATGAGACCTCCAGACCTGTACGCAGTACTCAAGGCGTGGCTTGACCATTGCCTTATACAGAGGGACAATCACCTCCTTTTCCCTGCTAGCAAAATTCCTATATATCATTGACAAAACCCCATGACCTATGTATCAAGTTGTAATAGATATTACAGAAGAATTATCTTCTGCAAAGAAAAATTATCGAAGAGGTACCTAACTAATTAGCTCCTAAGTAACATTGTTTTGGTCCATATAGATTTGAAAAAAAATGAATTGGCTGAAATAAAAGGATGTTCAGCTGAAGCAAAGCTAAAAACAGCTTGGAAAAACTAATACAAATAGTGACGTAACACTGATTGGATCCACAGTAACATTGGGTCCGTATAAGTGAAAAGAAAAATGAGTTGGTTGAAATATATGATTAACCGAAACAAAGAACACTAATTAAAACAAAAACAATTTGATTTATGCACGCAGTGCATTAAATTTTAAGCTCATTAGCAAAATAGTAATGATTCATGGACATTAAAATTTCTTACAGAGATATCTAAAATATTCTGATTTGACATTTTGAAATGAATCAGAGCCACCTGTTGCAAATTTATAGTAATATTTCTGTAGGGGACTGGGTAGTTGATGCTATTAAAATTGGAATTGAATTTAGAACCACGTAGGGGACCAACAGAATATATGTTGAAAATTTGGTAGCGGCCTGCACATTTCTTGTCGATTATTAGGAAGTACTTTAATTTATGCCCATTTTTGTGGGGGAACGAGGACTGAAATCTTAACTGGACTCAGACTTTTTGTTCTAGAATAATATGCTAAATATATTTCCATTTATATAAATAGATTTCTGTGGTCATGGTGAGGGGAGGCTATGATGCTGCAATGATTAATTTCGCCCTATGAGAAAGTTTGTCACATTTAAAATATCTTCCAGCTGTCTTTTCGACTTTAGTAGTGTATATAAGCAGACTTTATTCTATTTTCTTTAATCAGCATTTAATTGTCAAATTCTCTGAGCATATTGGTTGACTTCTCCAGTATCATTTCTTCCTTTGGTTGGTGTCAGAAGATTGTCAGGCTTTTTTTGCCCACAGCTGCACAACATTTGATTTGTCTATATGTTTCCTAATCAAAAATTAAGAAACTGTGAGAGCACTGTGGCCTTTCAAGAGTTATATAGTCATATAGTCTAGAAAAGGTTTTATTGTTAGTGATGCTCAACGTAGTGCTGTACTATGCAGTATTTACTTTTCCTTGTATTGTATGTTACTGTTCTGTTATAAAGAGACTACACACATGAATTTTGTACATCTCTGTTCAAAATTATTAAGTTCTAGAAGTACAATACTCTTTGTTGTATTTTTTTATGACTGCTGTTATCACGCAAAATCCAGAAAATTCCAAAACAAGGATCAGGTCCCAAGGTTGCTATCATATAAGCCTCTACAGCAGTATACAAAGGGTACTAGGAAAGTTTTGCAATATGACGCAACAATGAATCACAGGAAGCTGCTTGTTGCTGCATGTTGAGACATGTTCATACGTGCATAGTAGCCGCCGCGCCAAGTCGATGGGCTCAGTTATTCATTAGTAGTGAGAGTGTAAAGTGCTTGCGATGGCATCGTGGTCACGAAATGAGATAAGGACAGTTTTGCGGTATAATTTCGTGCGTGGTTTAACCATAGACCAGTGCTTAGAAGAAATGACTCTTGCACTAGATGATGATTGTCCACATCGTACAACGATATTCAGGTGGTATAGAGAATTCCAAAGGGGAAATTTCACTCTGGAGGATTCTGAGAGGCCGGGAAGGCCACGAACGTCAGTTACGGAGGAAAACGTTACTGCTGTGAGGAAAATGCTTGACGAAAACAGGCGAGTGACCTACCAACAGATAGAGGATACTTTGGGCCTAAATGCACCAGCAATTCGTTCGATTCTGCAAGATCATTTGCACGTGAAGAAACTTTGTTCTCTCTGGGTGCCGCATCAACTGACTGAAGAGCAGATGACACGACGTGTGACTTGGTGCCGGGAGATGTTAAAAAAGTTTGATAAGGGACAATCTCGGTATGTGAACAACATCGTGACAGGTGACGAGACTTGGCTGTACTATTACGATCTGCCGACCAAGGCTCAAAACAAAGTTTGGGTCTTTGATGATGACGACACACCCGCAATTGTCAGAAAATCGCGATCTGTAAAGAAGAAAATGATAGCTGTATTTTTCAAATCGAGTGGAATTGTGGAACGTGTCGTTTTGGACACGCAGAAGACAGTCACAGCTAAGTGGTATACTGAACAATGCCTGCCTAAAGTCATTGGATCTATGAAGAACCTGCGGCCAAAGTCAAGAATGGACACCTGGTACCTCCATCACGATAATGCTGCAGCTCGCCGCGCCAAAGCCTGCACCGAATATTTGACCACGACAGGACTGAAACTTCTCGAGCACCCTCCCTACAGTCCAGACCTTGCTCCCTGCGACTTTGCACTGTTCCCGCATGTGAAAATGAAGCTAAAAGGGAGGCGGTTTTCCAGTGATGAGGACCTTCTACGGGCTTGGGACAACGAGTGTGCTTTACTCCCTAGTGAAACTTGGCAGAACTGGTTTAAAGATTGGTTTCGGAGGATGGAGAGGTGTATTGAATGTAGAGGAAATTACTTTGAAAAAATTAAATAAACAAAGCTGTATTGCAAAACTTTCCTAGTACCCTTTGTACATGATGGTGACTGTTTTTAAGGGTTGTCAATAAGCTGTCAATTGACAAGTTGAGAAGAAGGTCGGATTACTTTATTGATCCCCAACTTCCAATCACGTCTATAGCTGCTTCTAGAGGCTGATATTAAATGTGCATTTATATTACTTTGACATTATGCAGTTATTGCCTGATCCAACCTAATCTTTTCTTTTGTACTCAACTTTCTCACCAGCTGAGGTTAGATAAGTATTAATAGCGGCAAATGATGCAAAGCAGCAAGCTTACATCTCTAGTAACTTGTTTAGTTTTTTCTTAAATTTATTCAAACTACCCACTTCTACAACACAAATAGAAGTTTGTTCCAACAATCAACTATCTGATGGCTGAAAAGAAAATTTTCTCTACACCTATACTACAGCCATCCTTTCTGAATTTAAATTTATGGTCCCCTTATGAGTTGTCTGAGTATACTCAATCCATTCAAAGTCTTAAACACCTCAATCAGATTTCCTTGCACATTCCTAGTTGCTCCAGATGCTTTTTGTTCCTCTCGCTTATGTCATTGCTGTTTTCTGTATCCATTCCAATAGATTGGCATCCTCTTTAAGTGAGGCTACCAGATCTGTATGGTATGCAGTATTCAAGATGTGGCTGAACCATTGCTTTATACAACAGGATAATCACCTCCTTATCCCCTCTCTCAATATTCTTATATATCAATAACAAAATCCCATGAGCTTTCACTAGTAGCCTGTCTGACTTCAAAATTTTATCTCCAGGTCTCTTTTATTCTTCACTGCCTTCAGTACAGTAACATCACATAGTACTGCACTTGAAGGTAGTGGATTATATTCTGGAATTACTGCTGTCTTTGTATAGTACCTTGCATTTATGAATGGTAAACTTCTATTGCCATTTCTGAACTCATCAGCATATTTCTAGATCTTGTTACAGGAGCATATCCTGATTACTGTCATTAACCACCCTGCCAACCTTTGTATCACGTGCAAATTTAGCCATTAAGCCTTCATTGCTACTATCATTAATAAATACTGAAAACAACAATAGGCCCAGCACTAAACCCTCGGGGGGGGGGGGGGGGGACTTCACTAATAACATTAATCCAAGAAGAGTAGTGCCCAATGATAACCACTTTGTCTTCTCCCACCCAACCATTCCTATATCCATAGCAGTAACTTTCCCTTAATGCCACACTGCCCCTGTTTGTACAACAGTGTTTTATGTGGAATAGTATTAAAAGCTTATCTAAAATCTAAGTGTATGATGTCAGACTTATTTTTACATTCAGTTCCTTTGTTACTTCATCATAGTATCCAATCAGATTGGTCAGACAAGATCACCTCTTAAAAAGACCACATTGTAACTTGTATAAGTGTGTTCCTGTCTAGATGGTCTTGCATTACTTTAACTAGTGGTTCCATTGGTTTTACTGGAACAGAAGTCAAGTTTACAGGTCTGATTACTTACTTCACCCTTTGTGAACTGGGAATACATTTTAAAAATGCAATTGTATGCAGTTGAGATTAGTTTAAGGACATCCTGAAATAACTTCACAAAATTCTAGGGTGTTTCCTGGCACAGAGACATCCCCAAATCCAAGGATCTCCTCATAATTATGGCAGAAGGTTTGCTACCTCTCTTAATATAATTGGATAGATGCCAGCTGCCCCAGGTACCATATGTTTTAGCTTCAGCAATCTGTCTTCCACTCTCAGTTTTCAGAAAACCATTTAGCTCTGTGTACTTTGATATACTTCTGGCATCCCTGTCCCTAAAAAAATTCTTCATGTGTGAATGCAGGTGCAAAATATCTATTCAGTTTGTCACCAACATGAGCAGGATCAACAGTCTGACTGTCCATATCTGGCGGGCCAATGTGATTCATCTCTTTCTTTCAAGTGTTTACTAGTAATGGAGGGTTTGGTACTTTTCTTTGCCTAAGTTTTCTGTAATCTACTACAACGAGGCTAATCCCCTTTGTGACTTGATTAGACTACTTTATACCCACTGTAGGTTTTTGTGTCAACTGATAATTTATTTCATCCCATGTATTTTTATTTTCTGCCACTAGTTTGTTTGTTATGTTTGTTATTTGGTTTTTAGGAGCATTAGCAACTAAGGCCATATTGCTCCGGGATATGCGGTGGTTATTCCCTGACCTTTCCGCATCCTCCGTATTTGGTGGTGACGGACTCGAACCCCGGTTCTGCCACTAGTCTGGTTAGTTCATCTGACATCCATTTAGGTCTAAGCCTTGAACAGTATATCTTGGTGTAAAGAGCATAGTAGTCACCCTTCCCTTTATACTTGACAATAGCTACATCTCTTGATAAATCCCACATCAGTACACTGTGATCACTGCCACCTAGTGGTTTTTTTTATCTTCAGATTCTTAATGCATGAAGAGTTACTGCTGATAATCAGATCAAAAGTATTATTTTTTTCTCTCATAACATTAAGGTGTAGAAAACAAGCCTTCCAGTAAATCTATAAAAGTTTTCCTACTGTGAGAGTGATCAACTCACAAGTTCCAGTCAATATTCAAAAGTAAAGTTTTCCATTATGAGACAATCTGATTTACTGGCCCACTCTGTTTATCCTGTATAGTTTGTTTTACTCATCACAGTAATTATTCCTATAACACACTCCTACTCTCATTTGTTTTCTCTGTGCTTATGTCACAGCAACTCAATACTGTATTGTCCACCCATGTTTACTAGGTGTGCTGCTTTAGATTGTATCAACTCTTTAACTAAGAGCATAACTTATCTCAGTTGACTTCAAGGCATCCTTCTCATTCTGGAGAAATAATGACAGCTTAAGAGGTATACATAAACTTGAAACTTAAAGGCAACATTTACTCAAATGTTCAGCAAGGGAATTTGGGTGGGGCAATATATCCACTTCCTCTGAAAGGATGGTGATTCAAAAACCAATTCAAGTAATGATATTTTCCAAAATGGTTCACATTAACAAATAATTCATATTTTCTGATTTTTAAACAAGGGTGTTGTGTGGGAATAATCCCCTAACTCCAAAACGTTTTTGGTTAATATTGAAAAAAAAAAAGTAAAATGATAATTTCAGAAATGTTGTACATTAATGGTTCATTGACTTTTCTTGTTTTTTTACTCAAGGGTATTGGGTGGAGATATATCTGCAGTTTCCTGAAGGTTGTTTAACAGTCTGAAAAGGCAAGATTTAACAGTCTGAATTAATGATAATTTCAAAAATATTCCACATCATACACCAATGAGACAAAACATTATGACCATGTGCCTAATATGATGTTGGTCCTCCACGTGCAACCAAAACAGCTCGTACCTGGCGAGGCATGGACGTTACAAGATTTCTAAATGTGTCTTGTGGTATCTGGTACCAACACCTAACTAGCAGATCCTTTAACTCCTGAAAGGCCCGTGGTTGAGACACCACAGATCGGAGTTGCTGTTCCAACACAAACCATAGATGCTCTATGGGGTTGATGTCTGTGGGATTTGGAGGCCAGGGACAATACCTGGAAGTATTCCTCATGTTCTGTGAACCAGTCTCAAACAATCCGGGCGGTGTGACATGGCACATTATCCTGCTAAAAGACAGCACCACCAGAGGGGAAGACTGTTGTCATTAAAGTGTGTACTTGGTCAGCATTGATGTTTAGATAGGTGGTAGATGTCAGAGTGCCCGGCACATGGCTGACTGAACCCAGGGTATCCCAGCAGAATATTGCCCAAAGCATGACACTGCCACCACTGGCTTGTTTTTGTCCCACAGTGCATCCAGGCGCCATCGCTTCCCCAGGTAAACGATGCACATGTACCTGGTCATCCACATGGTGCAACACGAAACATGATTCATTGGACCAGATGACCTTCCAATAACTCAAGGTCCAGTTTCGATGCTCGCATGCCCATTGTAGCCACTCTTGCTGGTGAACCGTGGTTAGCATGGGCACTCGGAGTTGCCTGCGGCTATGCAGCCCCATTTTCAGCAGGGTTTGATGTACTGTGTGTTGTGACACATTACTCCCGTCACCAGCATTCCAATTACCGGCGAGTTGCACCACAGTTGCCCTTCTGTTGCCACATACCATCTGTGGTCGTCCAATATCTCGCTGGCGGTTTGTGGGATTTCCCTCTTCGGACCACTTTCGGTAGGTACCAACCATGGCTGACAGTGAGCACTCCACCAGCCGTGCCATTTCGGATGTGCTCTGACCCAGTCATCTGGCCATTAAAATTTGGCCTTTGTGAAACTCACTTAAGTCTGCTGCCTTTCCCATCTGAAGAACAAGAGTAACACTGATTAGCATGGTGTTTTTTATACCATCATCTTTCATCATTTTTTATACCATCATCATCTTTCTTCAATTGGAATTTGTGGCCCCTTGTGTGTGGTCTGAGCAACAGGAAGAATCCCATCAGCATTGAGCTTGCTCAATCCATTCAAAGCCTTAAACACCTCAGTCAGACTTGGGTGCCTTGCAGGTGCCCAGTCTCCAGACACTACAATTTACAGAACTGCAGCCTTTCTTGTTAAGAGCACCTCTTTATCCCCCTCACCAATCTCATTGCTTTTCATTGTACTTCTGCAGCTCCACATTCCTCCAAAAATCAGATCTTCAGACCTGCGTTCAGTACTCAAGATGTGGCCTGACCATTGTCTTATACAATGGGATAATCACTTACTTATCCCTGCTAGCAAAATTCCTGTATAGCATTGACAAAACCTCATAAGCTGTATTGGCAGCCTGTCTACATTTCTCAGAACTTCATATCTGAGTGCACAATTGCCTGTCTTTTTCATTTTCCTCTACCCAGAGCGTAGTATCACATGGTGCATTACTGCTACCCATAAGCGGTACTTTGCATTTATCAGTTTTAAATGTCAGTTGCCATTTCTCAGCCCATCAGCCTAACCTTTCTAGATTCTGTTGCATTAGAATACTGTCATTAACCACCCTGTCAACCTTTGTATCATCTGCAAACTTGGACCTTAAGCCTGAAAATAGATAAGTAAGAAAGTCAATAGCTTGATACTTTTTTTTAGAATAGTTTTATGCAAGGTGAACCAGCCATTGTAATTAGTAAATATCACTATAAAGTTGACAAAAATTTGATTCTGAAATAAATTTAAAGCATATTGTAAATATATAGAATCATGTATAGAAGCTCGGTAATTTATTTTACAAGGAGGGTAAAATATGATCATTATCATTCACCTTATTGAGCTCAGTTTTTTTCAGTCATTATATAATAAATGCTGCACATATCTATATTCATTTATATCTGAAATGAACTACAGATATAAATATCCAAATTCATTTTTAAATAGTATGCACATTATTGTTGAATATTACAAATTTTCAAAATACTAATTTTATTATTATCATGATTTCTAAGGTGAGAGCTATTTTTACTCTTTGAAGTGTCTATATTATTTTTGGCTGCTTTATTTATTTTATTTTTATTTTATTTTTTTTTTCAGATTCAATAGCAAACAAATAGATACTTAATCCAGTAACAATTAAAGAAAACAGACAGAAGGAACAAAGAAATATCAAAAAGTTGTATTTCAGAAGTAACCATGAATAAGTGAATAGTTTCCACTACAACAGCACAGATAAATGGCTGATAATAATATTAACAAGGAAAATGTTTCGCTAGAAGAAAATCCCTCGTGCAAACCATCAGAATTGCAAGAAAGTTCAATATTACAATTTGCAAGTAAGCAGGATTACATTAGACCTGTAGTTCATAATCAGGAGAATCCATCCTCTTATAAAAAATATGGCAAGACATTTATGCAGTCGTCAAATATCAAAACACATTTATTGAGTCATGAAGATCAGAAACACTTCTCCTGTGAGATATGTGGTAAGAAATATTCGCACTCTTCTAGTCTCAGAATACATTTTTTAGTGCATAGTGAGGAGAAACCCTTTTCCTGTGAAACTTGTGGTAAGGCATTTTCAAGATCAAGTAATTTAAAAACACATTCATTACTACATACTTCTGAAAAACCATTTTGTTGTGAAATATGTGGCAAGTCATTTTCGGTAATGTGTAATTTAAAAGCACATTTATTAGTTCACTCTCACGAGAAACCATTTTCTTGTGAAATATGCGGAAAGGCATTTTCCCGCTCATCAAATATGAAAACGCATTTATTAGTACACACTCATGAAAAGCCTTTCCATTGTGAAATATGTGGCAAAAAATTTTCACAGTCTGCAACTTTAAAGGCACATATATTTGTTCATACCGAAGAAAAGATCTATAATTGTGAATTATGTAGTGGAACATTTAACAGGCCAGATGTACTGAAAAGACATTTATTAGTCCACACTCAGCAGAAACCCTTCCCTTGCGAAATATGTGGCAAAGTATTTTCAAGGGCAAGTGATTTAAAAAGGCATTTACTAGTTCATACTCATGAGAAATCTTTCTTTTGTGAAATATGTGGTAAACCATTTTCAAGATCAAGTGACCTAAAAAGACATTTGTTAATTCACACTAATGAAAAAGCTTTCTCTTGTGATATATGTGGGAAAAACTTTTCACGATCTTTTAATCTCAGGAGCCATTTATTAGTTCATACTCAGGAAAAATCATTTTTCTGCGAAATTTGTGGAAAGGCATTTTCATTGTTGTGTAATCTAAAATCACATTTATTAGTTCACACTCAAGAGAAACCCTTCTCTTGTGAAATGTGTGGCAAGACATTTTCAAAGTCATCATATCTGAAAGCACACTTATTAGTTCATACTCATGAGAAACCTTTCCCATGCGAATTATGTGGCAAGTCATTTAAAAGGTCACGTGAGTTGAAAAGACATTTATTGGTTCACACTCAGCAGAAACCTTTCTCTTGTGAAATGTGTGGCAATGTATTTTCAAGAGTAAGCGATCTAAAAAGGCATTTGTTAGTTCACACTTGTGAGAAAACCTTCTTTTGTGAAATATGTGGCAAGGCATTTTCAAGATCCACCACTCTAACAAGGCATATGCAGGTTCATTCCCAGAAGAAACCTTTCTCCTGAAAGAATTTTACGTATTCCATCAGATCTCTTCTTTATTGCAGAAGAAACTTTCCACATATATAATATTCTGGTAAAAAAAAGGATTTGCAAATTGGAAGACAATTTATTGTAGACATAATACCATTTCTCTTTCAAATTTGCCAATTATTTTTGAAATAATAATATATTTCTGATCATATCTGTTCAGGTTATTTTATGTATTGGCAAAATGATGGAGAAAAGCTACCTCTACCACCCAGGATGGCAGTCTATTCCAGTGGTTGGAAAGATGCTGACAAGAAAATTTCCTAGGTAGCAGAATAAAATTAAAATTTAATATAGTGCAGGAAAACAGTATTCCATAATAGTGTATATTTATGTTCATGGTTTTGTGTTTTGTTTTGAAAATTGTTTTATTTTGAAAATTACACTTATCAGTATACACCTTTATCAGATTCCTTCTGAGATAATAATGATACCGAGTTTCTAAACTTTAACTTTCATCTTTGTAGGCTCATATGAATGTCCTTTTCTGTTCTCACCAGATGAGTCTCATCTTTGGAATTTTCAATAAGCTGGATAATCCCTTAGATGTCCGGTTGTCAGATTTTGCAGTCCATACCTAAGCTGTTTTTCATATGTGTATCAGTTTGCACTCATTGCCAATATGGTTGCCACGTCAACAATTTGTCTTTTTAGGTCTCCAAATCTGAATACAATTCCAAATGAGGTCTAACCATAACAAGAGATAATGACATTCTACTAGGAATATTGACTTATAAATCATAGGATATGTGCATTAATAGCCATTCAGTCTCTTTACACTAAATGGAAAATTTCATGTCAGATTGAGTTATAATATCTGTCTTCATCTTGAACTGCTTTTAGCTCCTCTCTTCCTAGTTTACATGACTCCATGATTTCTGTTCCCCAAATGCATAACCCTAAGTTTGGAAGCATTAACTTAAATGCCATTTTTTTGGACCATATGTACCACAGATCCAAGCCTTTTGTGAAATTATATGGCCTGATTTACAGCTTTTGCAGCTTACCTTGGATGTCCTCATCAGTATCATTTATGGAAATTAGAAATAATGGGGACTGAAAACATCCCTGAGGGACTCCACTTTTATGCTGTTGCACCCTGAAATCTCATGCAGTTATAACACCCCCCCCCCGCCCTATTTTTTAGAAAGCCTGTGATCCAGTGTATATGCCAGTAACTTCAACTTTTTACAGTTGAAGTTACTGGATTAAAGTTGCAAACTTTAATAAGGAAACATCAAAACTTTAACTGAAATCTAATTATAGAATGAAAAATGTTATCTAGCAAGTCTGACTTACCAGACTTGGTGGGTCACACTTGCTAGGTCACACTTGGTGGCAAGGATCATCCGCCGAGACTGGGGCCTAAAGAGGTGCACACTCGCCCTCCTCTACAAAACAGTCTTCATTCCAACAGCTACATACACTTCAGGTGTGTGGTTTAACAAAGCTACAAAAGCGGCAAATAGGAGGAAACTCAATATTATTCACCGACCAGTTCTTCTTACCATGACGTGTGCCTGTAACACCGCCTCCACCCACGCCCTGTAGGTGATCACGGGAGCCTTGCCTCTTGACCTGGAGGTGATACACACAGGCATGCTGTACCAGCTTGGACGAGGAAAGAGCACGACGTACATGGACCACATCATGGACCCCGCTGGGAATCGATCTGCAGAAAAGAAATGACTACAAAACTACGTCCAATCCATATGGCAACAACGTTGGATGGAGTCCATAAAGGGGGGGATAACTCGCAAGTTCATTCCACACGTACAAACAATGTATCAAAAATTGCCTTCGTGGTTCTCCCCAGGACTCTATTGCACTTACTTATTAACAGGACGCGGTGCTATACGCAGCTAGCTAACAACACTGGAAATAGCCAAAAATCCATTTTGTGCATGTGAATCACAGGACACCCGGGACCACCTGATGTATGACTGCCGACTCTATGAGGACCTCCGGGGTCTATTCATCACTGAGGTACAGTTTATCCCTAAAGACATTTCCATTTTCCGTTCCATTTATTTGTACACGCAATTATTACCTATATACAATATTTACAAAAAGATATATATACAATTTTATAAACATTAACATTCTCGTTACACATATATAAGACATTATACCTCCTGGTGCACTTTGTACGTGTAACCCAGAGTCAACAGTGGCCCCTAGGCAAAATCCCATCTCCACCTAGTTCATCTGTTTGGCGTAGAACCTCAACAAATCTAGCCTAAAATCATGTGCGAGGTATTTTACCACCGCCAATATAAGACAGCTGTTGCCTGGTGCCCTTCTCTAAGCCCGGGTTCACGTTATGTAATTGTGCCGAATGCACAAGTCCGGCACCCATCAGATGTAGTGCAATACCAGTGGGTGTCAACAAATGAATTACTAGTGGAGAACTTCCACAAATTATCCTCACTTACCCCCACTAATTATATTAAATAGATATATACAATACTTTTTTTTTAAATATGCTCAGAGTCTCTGAATTACTGAGAACCAAGAAAACAATATATAACATGCATCTTGACAATAACAATTGATATAAATCTTGTCAATAACAATTGGCCAAAATCAATGCAACATTAATTAACATAAATCAACACAAGAGCAATCAACATACCTCAACACGAGAACAATTAACTTAAATCTTCTGTTTACACTCAAACCTTTTGTCTTTTGGTCATTTGTGAAGTCAATTCCCAGAAGAAGCTGAAGTTCTTAGCTGAGACCTCAATATGAAATCTGATCTTGAGAAGGTTTGCAGAGCAGTGAAGTTATTGTCTTCAACTAAGATATTTACATTGTTCTCCAATAAGTTTGGAACTGCAGACATTAAATCCGTTCTAAGTTGAGAGTACAATGGACAGTTCAGAAGTACACGAATCCACGTTTCATATTCCCCACGTGCAGTACGGATTAGGCTCCAGGCCACGCTCAAATAACTTAGCCCGGAGGGACCCATGCCCTGTTAGCAGATAAGAAGTTGCCATAGAAGGTCTAAACCACGAAATAACTCCAGAGTTTGTTGAGAATTCCACTTCCGCAATATACTTTCTTGTTACAAGCCCAAATTCGCTCTCATCCCATCTTTTTTGCCAGACAATGGTAAATTCCTTTTAAAACCTTTTCTTCTCCCTTTTAAAGTCGCTTGCTGGGTCAGTCGAAATTCCAAGCATTGTCTTAGACTGTCTTTTTGTAGGTAGTAAATCAAACCCCGAAAAGCAATATATAAATCTACAGGGATTGTACCACCAAATCTTTGGAGTGCATTGTTTGAACAGTCCTTGGAATATTATTGATCGTCAAAAGAACTGATCTTTGTGTGGAAATAAGTTTCTGTTTCACTTTTACCTTTGATACTTTTTAGTACCAAACACTTGCTGCATATGATATAATAGGCAAAAATATGGTTTTATAGTAAAGGTTCAACGTTTTCTTTAATAATCCCCACTCTTTCCTTGAGACTCTGTAACTGAGACTGAAAAAACGGATTTTGTCCCTGAGTTTAGATACATGAGGCAGAAAACTGAGTTTATCATCTAAGGTGATTCCCAAATTAGCATTAGCATTAGTAGAGGCAGTTGATGCAAGAAAGCAAGCTTATGCAGCATCAGCCAAAAAAAAAAAAAAAAACCCACTTCCACTTCACCCCTCTGTTCGTTCAAAATACCTGTCCAGCTGAGCCTTAAACTTATTTAGGCTATCAACCTCCACTACAAGGGATGGAAGTCTGTTCCACCAACCAACCACCCGCTGGCTAAAGGCAAATTTCCGCACGTCTATCCTACATCTGTCTTTCCTCAATTTGAATTTATGCCCTCTCAGGTGATTATTCTGAGCTAGAGGAAGAATCCCAACAGCATTGAGCATGCTCAAACCATTCAAGGCTTTATACACCTCTATCAGATCACCTCGCTGGTGTCTAGTCTCCAGACACTGTAATTTGCAAAACTTAAGCCTTTCTTCGTAAGAGCACCCCTTTGTTCCATTCACTAATCTTGTTGCCCTTCTCTGTACTCGTTCCAGCAGCACCACATCCTTCTTGAAATGAGGCCTCCAGACCTGTATACAGTACTCTAGGTGTGGCCTGACCATTGCCCTATACAAGGGAATAATCACCTCCTTATCCCTGCTGGAAAAATTTCTGTATATCATTGACAATACTCCATGAGCTACTCTTGCAGCCCTTCTGCACTGCTCAGAGAACTTCATATCTGCCTGCACAACCACCCCCAAGTCCCTTTCATTCTCTACCACTGTCAGTGTAGTACCACAGAGTTGATACGTTGCTCTGGGGTTGCTGTTTCCCATGTGTAGTACTTTACATTTGTCAATGTTAAACTTCATTTGCCACCTCTCAGCCCATCTGCTCAACCTTTCCAGATTCTGTTGCAGCAGCATAGTGTCAGTAGTGTCCTTGACAACCCTGCCAACCTTTGTTTTGGTTGTTGCTTTGTTTTGGTTGTTGCTTTGTTTTGGTATCCAAAACTAAGTATTTAGTTTTGGATTGATGTCATACCAAAACTAAGTATTTAGTTTTGGTATGACATCAAATCATCCAAGATAGCCTGTATTTTCTCTTTGGTTATTCTCCTTGTTTTTCCATCAGCAACGATCACCAAATCATCCGCATAGGCTATCTTACTGATACCATTGTGTTCCTGCGTTAACCATTGATCCAGCACAGCGTTCCAGAGGAGAGGTCCCAACACTGATCCTTGGGGCATCCTCTTTAATATGAGCCCAGTACGTAAGATGTTTTGCCACCACCTTAATATGTCTGTCGCTAAAGTACGATCGCATAACGCTGTAGATATATGCATCACACTCTGCGGATCTCAAGCTCCTGAGGGCACTTTCTCACCATAAAGTGTCAAATGCGCCCTGAAAGTCCACAAACACAGCGAGTATATATTTAGTAGGTGAGTTGGACACATAGAACTGATGATCTAGCATTTTTTGGATTCTTGGGGCTAACATTCGCTCAAACAATTTCTCCAGGTTTGCTAAAAGCAAAATAGGTCTGTAGGCCCATGGATCTGATATTAATTTCTCAGGCTTGTGCAGTATCTTTAGTAGAGCTATTTCCCATTGATGAGGAAATATTCCTTCTAGTAAACACTTATTCATCAAATTTAAAAGAATGTGTGGAAAAAATTTAACTATGACTGTGTTCTCAATCAGGTCAATACCAGGGCATTTCTTACATTGAGCTTTGCCACGGCAGAGCCCAAATCCAGGGGTAAAAAGGGTTCAGTGTCTGATGGTCCATACCTTTCATTATCATGATGTATTTGCATTTGTTCAGGTGAATCCAGATCAGATATATCTTTGGGGAATAGGTTGTAAATTATGGAATCCACTGTAGACATCCAGTCTTGAGTCTCTTGACCATCTACTTTAACTGTTATAAACATCTCCGCAAGCCATTTTGTTCCTTGATATCCGATAAAGCAAGCCCCACGGTTCTTTATTTCCTACATCCATTACAAAATTTTTCCAAGAACTTTATTTTGGGTTGGAAATTGCCTTTTGATAGTTTTTCCTTAGAGTACTGTAAGCTTCCCTGAAGGTCCGAACATCCTCGCCAGAAAGTTGCCTAAGTCGCTGGAATTTTTCTAGCCTGTTGAACTTGCTTTTGCAGGTTACTTAAGTCTGAAGACCACCAAGGAACAGAAGTTCTTCTTGTCTGCTTTCTTTTGGCTGAGTACTCCATTGCCAAATACAGGTGGGTGTGGACGAAATTTGTAAATTCCATTGCCGTCATAGCGTTTAAACTATCTACAACATCTGCAGAGAAAATAATGAGAAGGTGATCTCTGAATACGTTCCATTTAATGGTATTCATTGAGAAACGTTTAAGATCATGTGGCTGTGAATCATATTACTGTCGAGGCTTCAAACCAAATACAATAGCACTATGGTCCCTATTCACAAGGTTTGGAACAACATCCCAGTCAGAATTTCATCTATTTTAATCGTGGTAAGAGTGACATCTGTGGTTGATTCACCACTCACAGTAGAGAATGTGAATGGCCTGTCAGACAAGTTTTGCCCACTTAAGTTGTAGGATGAAATTAAATCCTCGAGAGCTAATCCTCTAGGGTCGGTAAAACCGCTGTGCCAGAAGTTGGATTTGGCATTTAGATCCGATGTTGTTATAAGATTTTTAGAAGCGAAATTAGTACATATATTGTCCAAACGATGGAGAATCTTCACTAGGCGGACAGTAAACAGTTGCAATGTAAAAATTTATGAAAGGTGTAAAAATCATTAAACAGGTCATAGTGTCCATGCACAGACCTGTAATGTTGGTAACACCCAGATCATTAAATCCCTAAAGACAGAGAGCACCCCATCCTAGAGAGTGACATCACCTACACAGCATTCTCCAAATATGCCCAAAGTCTCTTCACAAGACCCTGTCGCAACCACCAAACCCACTTTGACTAGACAACAACCCGCTACCATGAAAACTACAGTGCAACCAACTCAAACAGCAATGACTTGTTGCCTTGACAGAGGAACTTGACCACAATAGGATAGGATGATGACCTCACGAAAATCAGAGCAAGCTGATTAAGACACCCATCCCCGGATGTGATTCAAATTCGGAGGAGACTGACTACAGAACGCAACGAAGCCTGGAGAGATCTCCACTTCCCCCGACAAATCATCATGAAATGTGACTAACTGAAAAACGACTACTGAATTACCAACAGATCCGGCCAGTAAACTCCACTTCCCGGACAAGAGTGATGAAAACGCGATAAACACGAATTGATTACCACTTGCAAAGACTACAATCAAAACAGAATGAACGGGAGCTGAATCTCATGAACGACAACTACCTGATCAGACCTGTGGAGGCTAGACGGATACCACCGGACTTGACAGTGCAGCTCTGCTGCAAACCGCCTTATTGGCGTTTTAAATCGAGCTCCCTCTCTCGATTTACTTTATACCCTCCTCCCCGGCAGCGGGGGTGATGGTTCTCCGTCTTCTCCCCTCCTTGCCACCCCTCCTTTCCTCTGGTGGGGCCTGGGCAGGCCCCACTGACCACTGGGGTCGTCTTCTCTATCGGCCCCATTCTTCTGTCTTTTCCTCCCAGTTTTCAGTCTCCCTCCCACACTCTACCTATACACCAGAGTACACCATAAACATCAAAATTGAATCATGCAAAATTGAACCTCGCACGACTTTTAGCTACCAATTCTAGCGTTTTCTCCCTTTTTATTTAATTTTATATATATTTTTTATTTTATTTTATTATTATTATTTGTAAAAATTTATTTATTATTATATATATTTTTTAAGGTCCTAGCCACTGAAATCTCAGGAAACTAGGTGGCAGGACCTGCCAGAGTAAATAATATCTAAACTACTGGGTACCTGGTCTGGCTCCACGGGGCAGAGCGTGGACAATGTTGGGTCCCATTAGGGTCCCAGCGGCTAAATGACCAGAGGAACAATGGTACACGATACTACACATATAAATAATTCATACACTTTTAAACCACTGGCATTGACAGAGTTCTGTTTCACCCCCACAATGTACACTATGCGGAGATGGGGGAAACCCCAGGTGCCGTTTGACACTAAACACACTCTACATACATCTAGACAGCGAGATGAATGAGAATCTAAAGCTCTCCAAGCTCAACCGGCTCAGTGCAATTGCAAAGAAATCTGAAAACTTGACCAATGAGGAATTCTGCAACTTAATGAGAATGGCCAATGATAAGCAAAAGATTCTACTGATATATGTAATTTGGAGTCTGTTATCTCCCAATCGCGAATAGATTCAAATATTCTTGACCGACCCAGCTTGTTGAAATATACAACCGCTTTAGTAATACAGGCAGTTACTGTAATGCCTACATTACATGCACTTCAACTGGTAAGGCTGGAGCGCATGTAATGTAATGATTTTGGAGATGCTCAGAGCTGGTTTATGCCAGCTCTGAGCACATCCAAGATCGCTGACCTCAAGATATCTTTTCTCTGTTTACCAAAAGGTTTCTGCCACAGGTGGTAATGGTTAGCCCAAAGCCATCAAAGTGGTATGCCCCGAATCATAAATGTTTTTCTGCAACCAGCTATTTTATGTTAGAGCTGAGCACATCCAAGCTCACTTCCCATGATCCTTTGAGCGATCTCTCCCGACTCCGTTCTTTTTGCCTTTCTCACAATTCTCTGGGCTAGTCAAATCTAGCGCGAAGATAGTGTTATTCACAATAATTTATTTTTTTATTTAAAATTTTGCTTTGCTTTAAATGCTTTACTTTAAATTTTTCAAGATATCCATTTCTTTGGTTATCAAAAGGTTTCTGCTACAGATAGCAAATTCTGCTACAGATTACAGATGGCAGTTAGCCTAAACCCACCTAAGTGGTATGCCCTGAACTATAAACATATTTCTGCAACCAGCTGGTTTACACCAGCTCTGAGCAATGGATCGTGGGAGGTGATTGAAGATCACCTCCCACGATCCTTTGCGCAATCTCGCTGGCAAATCATAAACGGAAAAACGTTTATGATTTATCTCGATGGAAATATACAACCGCTTCAGTAATACAGATGGGTACTGTAATGCCTACATTAGATGTGCTTCAACTGGTAAGCCTGTCGTTGCGATAGATGGAACTACCGTGCATAGTGCCCTCAAGATATGTATTTCTCTGGTTACCAAAAGGTTTCTGCCACAGGTGGCAATGGTTAGTCCAAACTACTGAGTGATATGTCCCTAATCAAACGTTTTTCTGCAACCAGCAGGTTTACGCCACTTCTCAGCATATTCAAGATCACCTCCCATGATAATTTTTTTAAACCCTTTACTTTAAATTTTGCAAGATACCCATTTCTCTGGTTACCAAAAGGTTTCTGCCAATGGTGACAATAGTTAGCCCAAAGCCACCTAAGTAGTATACCCCGAATCATAAATGTTTTTCCGCAATAAGCTGGTTTATTGAAGGTCTGAGCACATAAAAAGATCACCTTAGATAATCCTTTGCTTGATCTCCTCTCCCGACTCCATTTTTCTTTGTTATGAAACGGAAATGATGTCATTTCAGCGTCACAAAATTATGACAAATTGATTTTCTACCATCAGAAATTTAGCAGGTGCCGCCAAAGATTATATCGAAAAAATTGTTTCGGCTGGTGCAGATCACAGGCCTGCTGCTTCCTTACAGTTTAAGCTTTCAACAGGCATTACTAGAGATACAGAGAATATTATTATTATCATTGGCCATATGGTGCAAGGAAGCCTGAGGCTTATGCTGCATCAGTCAAAACAAAATTCCCGAATTTCCCTGAGAGAGAGAGAGAGGAATCACCAAGAAAGAGAAGAATGATGATATCCAGCTCAGGACCTTGGGTGTGCCAAGCCCATACTCAGACATGAGCCCCTTGGTTGGTTGTGTATATTGGTTGGTGGGATTTGAACTGATGTCTATAAGCTTACAGATTACGTTAATTATGCCTTACCTTAACCACTGGACTAATTAAGCATTTACTCACAAGGCTGATAATGTACTATTAATAATAGAATAATCTGAACACATTTTTAAATTAACCGGTGATAATATTTGAATATAATTATTTTTAATACGGGCTTAAAAGGGAACAGGCATTCTGTGTATCAGACACAGTCTGAAACACTAATGGACCCAATATCTGTCTATTTTAGAAGATTTGGGAGAAATCTGGTTTGCCTGCTTCCCTAAATCCCTTCATGCACACCTCGTGGTAAGGCCTTTTTCTTCACTTTGGTGTCAAAGAATGTGTAGAGTGGTTCTCTTCAAGACACCTGGTCTTGAAGAAATGACCAAACCCACCAGCACTTTATGACAGCAGAACGAAACAAATGGCCCTCAGTCCCCAGCGGCTTTCACTCTCCCTCTTACAGCAACGAAAGGATCAAAGTGCAAGCAAAGGGTGCTAAGAATCTCTGGGTATGACCAGGCTGCCGTGCATGTAATCTAAACTTGGTCTGTTACAATTTAAGATCTCTCATCGGTGAAGACAGAATATGACAACTGGTAAAGGAATTAGAAAATGTGAATTGGAATATCATCGGAGTGGCTGAAACAAGAAGAAATGAATTACAAGTTTTTCAAGTGGAAATCTGCTCTAGTTGGCTTTCTGGTCCATAAAGATATTAAAAACGTTGTGGAATTCGGGAGTTCTTCACCAAGGGTGTCAAGACTACTACTCAGGATTTCTAAGAGGTACAAACTAAAGGTTATAATGATTTTTGCACCAACATCGAGCCATGATAATGAAGAGGTCAAAGAAATGTATAACGAAATTGAGAGACTTCTAGATGAACAGAAAACTCACTACACTATCATTATGTGGTACTTCAATGCTAAGGTCAGAAAGAGAAATTATAGGAAATTTTGGAATTGATGAAAGACTTATGGCATTTACAGCATTTTGAGGAATGTCAGTAATGTGTGGGTAGCACAGTGGCATCGTCACCGTTCTTCAAATACCAGGTGGAAAAGACTCAGGTTCGAATCCCGTCGGTGACGCGAGGAAATTTATTGGGCTTTTTTCACTCCGTGCCTGAGTTAGTCAGTCTCAGACGTAGATAGCAGGGTTTTTCTCCAGAAACTGGGGTTTTTCGTCCAGCAAAACAGACAAATAGACCATAGAACACACGCAATTAACAGACATATGACACACAGCAAGGCAGGTGAATGTAATTATTCGGGTGGCCTAAAAATAATAATAGTTTGGTGTAAAAAAGCCGGCTCTGCTGCCAACCTAAGGATTCTGGATTCCACCCACAGAACTATGCTATTGTCCGCTACCCGCACTTGCAGCACGGTGAGCACACACGCACTACTATTATCGCAGGAGCCCTCCCCTTTGATCTTGAGACGCTCAAAAAGTGATCACCCGGGATACAGCGAATACACACCAGGATTGCAATGCAAACCCCACAAACAACCACACTGCAGAAAAAAGAAGGCTCCAGGCTCCCTGCTGCAGGTAAAGTGTAAAGTGTGTTTAGTGTCAAATGGCACCAGGGCAAGTGTGGCAGGCGCACTAGGATGCCTCCATAAAGGGACAAATCACCAAAAAATTCCTACCCAAAGTTGACAGATTTCAGCCGAAGACGCCGACCTGGTATTCACCAGGCTTATTCACGACCTACCTATAACAGGACATGGTGCCCTCAAAGCCAAGTTGACCTCATTCGGAATTACAGACGATCCCACCTGTACCTGGGGCGAAAAAGAAACCTGGCAGCATCTTATATATGACTGCCACCAATATGATCACCTCCGCTGCCAAATGCTCACAAGAATACAATACTGTCCCAAAGACCAAGAACAACGTCTCTTAGAAGGCAAGGAGACATACATCGCCTTTTCTGAATATTCACAGGAACTATTCGCGAGACGCCAAATCCTGCTGTCCCAACAAGCCAACCAAACAACCTAACTGTGAGGAATAGGAGAAACCCGACACGGGGATTTGGATAACAACTAATCTGCGGCAAGGAACACCCACAAACAAAAGGCTCAACTGACCTAACTACCATAAATGGAAGGTGGACTAAGACCCACCCTTCCGGAGAATAGAATCCCAGTCACAACAAGAGCCTTACTAATTGGACACTCTAAAATGATTAATAACTGTATACCTAACTGAAGACAAAAACTATTATATTTAAGCCACCCGAATAATTAAATTCATTTGCCGTGCTGTGTCTTATATCTGTTAATTTCATGTGTTCTGTGGTCGATTTTTCTGTTGCTGGACGAAAAACCTTGCTATCTACGCCTGAGACCGACTAACTCAGCCACGGAGTGAAAAAAGCCCATTAAAGTTCCTCGCGTCATCGACGGGATTCGAACCCGGGCCTTTTCCACCTGGTGTGGAGAGGACGGTGACGATAGCACTGTACTACCTGCGCAGACCCTAACTGAAGACAACATGGATGCGGAACCATGCACATAAATGACCCGATTGGACCAGATTGCTACACACCGAGCCCAGACAACGCAGCTTGCCGCCAATAGCTTTATTGGCAACCTGAAACGAGCACTCTAGCCCGTTTCACTTTAAACCACACTCCCTGGCGGGGGAAGACAGCATCTTCACTCCCCTTTTCCCCACCGATCCCTCTTCTCCTGGTGGAGCATGGGCATGGCCCACTGATCATCTTGGGTCATCTTTATCGTCCCCATTCTTTTGCATTTACCCCCAGTCTTCTGCCTCCTCTCCCTCACTCTATCTTCACACAAGCGAACATCGCACACATAAAATCTAATCTCATCCAAATTTACAATTTCTTCCAATCTTGGCCTATTGATTTCAAGCGACACCCCACGCAAGCGATAATTTTTTTTTTTTTTTTTTTTTGTCCACGCCGCTGAAATCTCAGGAAAGTAAGCGGCAGGACCTGTCAGAGTACTTATTTAAAATATTGGTGTACCTGGTGTACATGGGACAAAGTGCCGGCAATATTGGGCATCAGTAGGGGTCCAGCAGCTAAATGGCCAGAGGAACAACAGTACATGACATTACACATTTACATTTGTATCAACAACGAGGCAATCAAAAAAGTTAGTACAGCCAAAGATTTAGGTATCTTTATTAATGAATCATTTTCCTTTGATGTCCATGTCTCTAACATTGTGAAGGTAGCTAGCAAAAAACTAGGTTTCCTGAAAAGAATTAACCGAGACTTCAATCAGTTGGCACTTTTCATCTTTCTTTACAAAATCTATGTTAGGCCAGCCCTAGAATTTGCCTCACAGGTCTGTTCCCCACATGTTGTTTGCCAAAAATGAGAAATTGAAAATATTCAAAAAAGAGCAATCCAGTACCTCTGCTTTAAAAGTGGCCTTGAATACAATGAGAAATCCTACCAAGAGTGGTGTGTATTCTTTAGACTGGAAACGCTGGAAAAAAGAAGAGATAAAGCCGACTTACTCCTTCTTAACCAGCTGTTAAATGGTACCGTGAATTGCCCTCATCTTGTCTCACAAATAAATTTAAGAAACCATCCACTGCTGAAACCATCCTATACGAGAACAAATTATGGATACTACAACTTTTACAACAGGACTGCAAGATCAATGAACACAGCAAATATGGAGATATTTTACACCCCCGGACACTTCAAGAGGGAATTGTGATTGCTAACCTCACCTGTTACCTGACTTAAAATGGACTCTTCTTGCAAGTTCTAAGACTCTGATTGTGTAATGTGTGTGAAATACCAGTGCTCTGCCTTACCCCTACCTGCTCACTTAAATAGGACGGATGAGTCCTACTTGTATTTATTTAGTTTTATTTTATCTGTATATTTCAATTCACTATCTTCTTATGTACATTTACTTTTCTCTTTACTTTGGGAAATGTATACTCCAAGCTTCTGCTTTGAAGCTGTGTAATAATGCTTTGTAGCTGTACCCTCAAGCACGTTTGTTTGTTGTTTTGTAGCTGTTAACAATAATAATAATAACAATATCCATACACTTTTTAAATCTCTGGCCTTCCCAGTGAACTGGTTCACCTACAACGAAAGCAACGCACAGATGGGAGAACATAATAATAATAATAATAATAACCCCTGGTGCCGTTTGACATCAACGTACTTTGCACTTTACCCCTAAACATCATTGCTGACCAGGTACATCCTTTCATGGCAACGAGCTTCCCCTCTGGCGGTGCCGTCTTTCAGCAGGATAATGAGCCATGCTACACCGCGCGGATTGTTCGAGAGTGGTTCGCGGAACATGAGGAAGACTTCCAGGTATTGCCCTGGCCTCCAAATTCCACAGACACCAATCCCATCTGTGGTTTGTGTTGGAACAGCAACTCCGATCTGTGGCGTCTCAACCACGGACCTTACAGTAGTTAAAGGATCTGCTGGTTACGTGTTGGTACCAGATACCACAAGACACATTTAGAAAGCTTGTAGCGTCCGTTCCTCGCCGGGTAGAAGCTGTTTTGGCTGCATGTGGAGGATTAACATCATATTAGGTAGGTGTTCATGTTTTGGCTCATCGGTGTATAAGCTTATTTTATTGCCTCATATGCCTCAACTAATGGTAATGTTAAAGTCACCATCAGCCCCAACCTGTCGCGAATCGTTGTGACCTAGAAGTTCTGACTTGTGAACGAACCTGTAATTCTGACGGAGCATGCGCAGTGCTCGCTGAAGGTGATTCCACAGAATTAAAAATAATGAAAATAAGATCTTTCAGTTATTTTTATATAGTTCTAATCTGATTTCAGAAATATTTTAAAATAATTTTATAAAATTTCAGAAAGAATAATCTAAGTTACTTTACTTTTAACGTGTTTAACACATCACGGCCAGATCGCAAGTTACTATCAACTCTGACTTGACTGAGCGTATCTTATTACTACTGCTCTATGTTGGTGATGTTCTTTGATGTACTCTCAGTATTTTTTTTTCTTCATCATTTGTCTGTATTCTCAGAAAATAGCTATCTCAACGCGTTTTCAGAAAGTATAAAAAATTTTCCTGACTATATAGGAATTTGATTATAAAAATAATAAAAGTAGGTAATTATAAAAACAATGGAAATAGGCAATTATTATTAATTTTTAATTAATTATAACGCTGACATTTTGTATTACCTAATAATAATATGACTATATTTTGTGATTATTTGTAATAATTTTTAAATATGGCACATTGCAGTGTTACCACGTATAAGACATACTTGCGTTTCAATCGTAAGGTCCTTGTCCTGTGGGAGACACTTACCTTTCTGCCATAAGGTCCTTCTGAGGGAAAAAAAGTACTTTTAATCAGAATGGGTCTGTATACCCGTTAAATTTTAGTACAAAGGGACATGTGTTAATGTGTGTGTATGTAATCTCTTGTTTCTGCAACACAAGATCAGTGTGTAGCAAAGGAGGGGCAGCCGCTCCGTGCCAACCAGGAAGGGTTCCATCATTTGAAAATACGAGAAGGAAACCATTAACTTTAACAAAATAATTTCAACTGTTTTTACAAAAATTATCTTTCTCCACTTAAATTTACCGATGTTAGCTTGTGGTTAATTGCTGAAACAAACTTCCATCTGTTGTGGAAGTTTGTAGCCTAAATAAATTCAAGGAAGAATCGAAATGCCTAGAATTACTGAGAGGGCGTTGCTGCAATAAGTGGTTTTATCGTGTGAAATTGTGAAATTGTTGATTTAACACTGTTTTTTCACTTTTTAATGTGAAAAAAATTTTTGTTTGGTAAGTTTTGTCATCTATATTGTTCTTCTGTTTTGCTTACTATTACATAGTGGAATCTTGCGGTTAATAATTAATGATAGTGAGAATATCATTTTTCAGAACTCACATGTGGTGAGTATGGGCTTGGCAAACCCAGAGTCCTGAGCTCGATATCATCTTTCTTGGTGATTCCCTTCTACTTCTCTCTCTCTCTCTCTCTCTCTCAGGGTAACACGAATTTTTTTTTTTTTTTTTTGGCCGGTGCAGCATAAGTCTCAGGCTTCCTTGCACCTTATGGCTCATAATAATAATAATAAAGAACTAGACAGACTTGGAATGGGTAGATAGGTGAAATAGGAAGTTTTTTTTTTTTTTTTTTTTTATATCGATGCTGTATAAGCTTGCTTTCTTGCATAATATGCCTCTGCTAATGCTAATATAGGCTATGTTAATTGATTTATATAATATTGCTTATAAGCAATTTGGTAAATTAACAGAATTTAAAAATCATCCGATGGAACTGTGTGTGTGTGTTCACTTTGCAATGTACAATTGTGTTGTTACTCTACCAGATGCCATTTGATCCGCAATATTTGTTGCTATAAAACTTGCATTCTACATTATTTGAACTTTGAAAAGTTTCTGACCCGCCTCAGTGTTGAGTGGGAAACACCAAGAAAGCCTCAAATGTCTTGGTTTGAAGAAGCTGATGAGAGTAATACAAAATAACTTGTGCAAATTCTTTCTAAAGATCTATCAAATGATTAAGTGCAGGAACATAAAAAAATTAGCAAATATTCACACATTTGCCTTAGCAAATGCTCACAAAACACCTCTCATGTTTCATCTCAACCAAGTCAAAAATTATAGTAGCAAATAACTGCAGAATGGAGCACAGTTGGTACAGTGGGATTAAAAACTTCACAAAGATAAAAAGGAAACTGGATAATCACTGCCTTTTCACGATATTGATACATTCAGAAAAAAAAAAAGAGTACTACACGTTGATTGTATGTCTGAATAAACCATAAATCCACTACTAGGTATTTGTAATCACTCTTTATCCCCAGCAACTAAGTACCAAATCTAGTATTATTATTATTCATAAAGGATGCCTGTATTTCACTTTATTGTTGAGCTATGTTATCAGTTTGATTAGGTTTTTTTTGTTTTTTTTTTCAGGTCCAGATTCGTTAGAAGAACCAACTCAATTACAGTGCAGATGTACAGAGCAAGTACATATCATGAGAGCTATTTGGCAATTAACCACATCATACTAACTAATCAGTTTTATCGCAAATCACCAATCTAATGTGTGCCAAAGAAACTAGCAAGGAAGGTATTTTGCAAGATGTTCAAAAAAATCAAGAGTTCGGATATACAAGTAAGCAGAATTGTACTGTCCTAAATGAAATCATTGTGGAAAAGGTTAATGTTGAGCAGAAACATTTGAAATATGAAGCCAAAGGTATCTATGCAAAAATATCTTCAAAAACACTTAGACTCAAATTATACTCATTATTTAATTCCCAAGGGAAATCTTTTTCTTGTGAAACTTGTGGAAAGGCATTTTCACGGTCAAGTCATCTGAAACAACATTTACTGGTTCACACTCAGGAGAAACCATTTGCTTGTGAATTATGTGGCAAGGTATTTTCACGTTCACATCATCTGAAAAGACATTTAACAGTTCACACTCAGGAGAAACCCTTTTGTTGCGAAATATGTGGCAAGACATTTTCAGCATCAGCACATCTAAAAAGACACTTATTAATTCACACTCAGGAGAAACCCTTCTCATGTAAAATTTGTAAAAAGGCATTTTCACAATCGGGTCATCTAAAGAGACATTTAATAGTTCATACTCAGGAGAAACACATTTCCTGAGAAATATGTGGCAAAGTATTTTGCCACAAAATACATTTAGTAGTTCATATTTTTTTCTTAGAACAGAAACATTGCTTGTGGAACTTGTAGCAAGGCATTTTTGATGAAGCTGTGAATAGATGTTATGAATTATGCATAATAACACTTTTCCCAAGAATTTGCATTTAAATCAAACTACTACTTGCCAGCAACTAAATGTTGCTCACCCATAGTAAGAATGTGAGCAGATTTCAAAAATCATTACTATGTTTGAGCAAATTTTAGTTGCTGGCAAGTCGATTTTTAGCTTCACCCTCCACTTGTATAAAATTTAAAAATAATGTGTTCTAATTAGTAGAGGTGTAGGGTATTTCAAAGCAAGCATTGAAATAATTACATAATGATATACCTCTCGGCATTCTGTTTTTATCTCTCACTCGTGGATACTATTCTTTCCAATGACATTATGGTCTTATGCTCGCATCAAAAATAGCATTGTTATCTATTACTTGAATTAAAATTACGGATATTTTTGAATTGAATAATATATTTTTGAATTGAATAGCATCACCAGAAGAGGCAAATCCACCATTCATTTAAAAGAATTCCAAAGCACTGCCATGACAACCAGGACCGTGCGGTAGATTTTCTCAGTATGATGCAAGTCTTCGAAATGCCGCCCCTTAAATGTTTTTTCTTTAAAATAACCTTCGGTTGTATTTTGATTTCACTGCTTACGGTGCCGCCTGATGCGGCCGCCTCTCTGTATCATAGCACGGCACGGCTCTGATGACTACTTCAGGACTTGATGCATGATTACAATTCAAACACAGTGAAAATTGTGTTCAGCTGGAGATGTTTCTTTCACACATTGCTTGGCTGCTCATTTAGACTTGATGCATTATCACCATTCAGCACAAAGTTGCTAACTGAGGCCAACTGCTGTCTGATGATGTGCCTATAAATCATGAAAGAGATGTTACAGCAGTTCCTTGGAGTTTTTTAAATGAATGGCAGATTCACCTCCTCTGGCAATATATTCAATAGGAATGGACAGGTTACGAAGTAACAGTAAAAATAATATTAGTAATTTTAGGTCACCCTGTGAATGACAACATCATTAAGGCCTGATGTAGCCGAGTGGTCAGGGGCGAGAGTGCATAGCACGCATTCCTTGAGTGGACCGAGGTTCAAGCCTATGACTACTAAATACGATAAATATTTGTATTGACGATTTATTGTAAACTCTACAGACTTGGTTATTGTGCCGGAGTATAAACAGAAAATTTATTTATTTATTTATTTCTAAAGTGACCGTAATCCCAAGATAGACAAACAGACATTAAAACAAAATTAAATAACAGAATTATACTGTTATTTAATCAACGTGTTCTATTTTATCTTTTAACAGTAAAGGAAAGCTGCATACGTATCTTCTGATTTTAAGATGTACTTTTGTCCTTGGAAAACATTGCTTAAAATTCTCCAGCATCCTATTTATGATCTAAAGGTATATATTAATTACATGTAGAGATTTTTATGTTATTGCCTAGCATCATACAAAAGAAAAGACTTGGGCAACAACAACCTTGAAATAATTTGAGTGGTTCACCAGAATTCATCCTTTATTTAAAAGAAAAAGATCAATGATGTGCACTCTTTGAAGAAGGTGCAAGTTCAGATCACAACACCTGGTAATGATGAATATGAGAGCGTTAAGAGATCATGCAATGTGGGAGTTTTCTCCAACAACATTTTGTTTAGTAAGCACTTGTGAATTTCTTTCAGATATATGCAATCAAATATTTTTTTCCCAAAGGTTGCTTTCTAAACCATGGGTGCATTTTATGATTCTGAAAATGTAATCTCTTTGTATCCATTTTAAAAAGTTATATCTGACAGAGGAAAACAAAATAAATATCTATTACTTGTGTTTTCACAATCAGGCCACTTGTCAAAATAGAATAAAGATTATTTGACATAAGGAACAAAGAAAAACAAATAAGAATGGACAGGTTATGAAGCAACAAAATTAAGAGATGCTAACTAACAATCCACAGGTTCCCGACAATTCTTCTTCTATCTGAACCTGAAAGGACAGAGTATTTCTAAATCGAACAAGTTAGTGCATAGCATCATTTTAGTTCTTAATAAATCACCAAAGTAGGTGAAATGGCATTGTTTTTGTTATATCTCATATTGTGAATGCCTTTACAATGAGTTGCTCTGATTTTTCACCCGAATTAGTAATGCTTCGCTAGTAGAGAAGACTACTATTACTTATTCTCTGAGGGCGCCTCCGTAGCCAGGTGGGAAGGAGCAGCAGTGCATAGCACACGCTTCTTGATTAGACCGGGGTTTGAGCCCGTCACTACCAAATACGAAGGATGCAGAAAGGTCAGGGAATGACCACCGCATATCCCCGGAGCAATATGGCCTTAGTTGCTAATGCTCCTAAAAACCAAATAACAAACAAACAAACTTATTCTCTGTGGATACCACCATTAGTAACATTAGTCACAATGAGTTGTGACTAATGAGTTGTGATTTCTGTACTAGTGAAGCATTGCTTATTCAAGGAGTGCAGCATCAAGGCAAATTGTCGTGAAGGCGTTTGCAATATGAGATGTATCAAAAACGATGCCATTTCACCTACTTCGGTGATTTACCACGAACAAAAATAATGCTATCCACTAACTTGTTCGATTAGTAAATTTCCTGTAGTCTGAGACTTTCAGCCCTAAACCCTTTTTAGTATTTCTAAATCTAAACTTTTTCTAATTATCTGTTTCTGTCAGTTGTTGACTAGAATTTAATACACACAACACCTGAAATAATAGGTTAAATGCATATATTCTGGAATTTTCATTATACATTAATAGTGTCCTTGAACTAATCTGAGTATATTACAATATAAACAAGCTTCAATATTTAGGCAGACTTGGTTTTACTGACTTAAGTGGCTCCTCTTATCTAAACTTAAGGTTAATGCGTGTTCTACCGGTGAAATACCACCACTTTGCATAAGCAAAGGCTTGAAGGCTTCAAGGCATTGGAGGCTTGAAGTGGTGAAACCCATGTTTAGTCTCTAGAGCAAAGTTTCCGGCATCCCCCTCCCCCCATACTTCTCCTTCAACCCATGCACGGTACTAAGTACTATGGGTTTTGATACCTTTCGTGTTTGGGGTTTTCATAAAAAAAAAATAATAATAATAAAATAAAAGCAAACACTTTTTTTGAAATAACAAAGAACATTTCTGAAGAAAGCATATTTGAATCATCCTTTATACAGTCTGCAAAATTTGAGATCTTTGAAATAGTGGTCCACTTGCAAAATTATGAAGAAAAAGAAAACCTTTGGTTTGAATGATCTGCTTTGCCATTTAAATAAGTGGCAGAGCAGTGATAAATTTCAAAAGCCAAAAATAAATAAAAAAGAAAAGGTCTCCTACCTTAGCATCTATGAATCCAAAGAATATAATCCTAGATTATCTTGTGTGAAATGCAACTATTTTCAATTTTTTTTAAAAAACTATTTCCTATTGCTTCTTTAAAAAGTAAATTTTCTTTTTAAATTCTATTTCCAGTGTTGTATATTTTTATTTTCGTTAAAGTTTCTTGTCTTCAAGCACATATAGCAGTAATATTGTGAAAACACTATCAAAGGGCAGCAATGCAGAGGAAAAAAAACATATCTTCCTACTTTAACAAAACGTAAACAAGCCAAAAAACTTATTACTGAAACTTTGTTTTTCAATAACAGCATGTTAAAGTTTTACACACTTTCCTGGAGTAACGTTTTGTTACTCCATTATCATGTTCTAAAGAACAACAGCAGCAATTCAACATGTCAGATTCTCTCATCATTCATGTTCACCTGTATGGCATGAAGCACAACGTATTATTCTTGCACATATGCTTGAGAGAGGAACTTTTATATTGATAAAAACCATATCAAACAAAGCTTAATATCTCATTAAACAACTAATAATATATGTACATAAGTAAGATAAGATTCATCCTTTTCTTATAATAAAACATTCAAACAACAATACATTCATTCATAGAATTCAGACAATAACTGAAACAGTTCACTACTTATAGTTCAATGAAAAAAAAAAATCTCTCATTGGTTTTAAATCTTCAATTTCAAATAGGACCCTTGAATATTATACTACACTTTGAATCACTCAATGGCATAATACATCCACTTGGATCAATGCTAATGGATCATTTTAGGGTTCACTTTGCTCACATCCATACGATTCTGATGTGTGCACATGCATCTCATTTTTGTTTTCCTCAGTGACTTTTCAACTTATGTCTCCTTTTAGTGATGACTGTTCATCATTTCACTTGTGAATGCATATTTTGTAGTTTTTCTGAGCTCGCATTTGTATTTGATTTATGGCACGCAACTGATCTGCAACTTCTTTGCGAGATATGGAAGAGGAAGATTAAAGTCTCCATAAATAATCGATGGCAAATTATATCAAAAGTGTAATATTTGCTATAATCATATTGAGTTTAGTATACACACCGGGAGAGGATGAAGAAGGAATTATACAGGTTAATAACTTTAAAATGAGCTTTTTTGAAGGAGCAATCTATTGCTGAGGTCTCAAAAAAAAAAAAAAAAAAAAAAAAAAAAGAATTGGATGTGGAGTAGGACTTATGCCTTTTTTTTTTTTTACTAGGGTGAAAATGCCACCTTGTCTCTTATTCTTTATCACTAATATTGGCTATTATATCAAAAAGTGTAGCAATAAGTAAGCTTTCAAAGTTGGATTAGGTTTTTTCATGCTCCAGATATTTTATCCAAAAAAAGTTGATTCTAAAGCCTTTAGAATCAACTTTTTGAAGTTGAATCATTGTTTACTTTTTTGGAATCATTGTTTACTTTTTTTTTTCCGTTATTTCTTTTTTTTTTTTAATTACTCTAGAATAGAGGAAGAATATAATAGTAATAATACTATTTACAGTCAATATACAGCATATACAATGGAATATCATATATTACAGGCAATTTGCATTTAGGCAAAGCTGGGATGATAGAGATGTGTGCATTTCTAACACCTTTGTTGTTATATTTTCTTGTTTGCTCACAGTAAATAGTTACTTTGATTAATTTGTATTATAATTATAGTTATCCCTTTTTTTTTTTGTATTATTATATTTATTTTTTATTTTCTTTGTTTAATGAAATATTTATAGTTAATATATCATCATCATCATCATCAGCCATTTTCAATCCACTGCAGGATGAAGGCCTCTCCAGCAACTTTCCAGTTCCTTCTGTTTTGTGCAATGGCTATCCATTTACTACCCACAAACTCATGAATTTCATCTGTCCACCTCCGCTGTTGTCTTCCAAGTTTTCTTCAAGCTCCTCTTGGGTGCCATTCTGTTACTTTCTTAGTCCATCTGTCATTGAGCTATGTGTCCTGCCGAAGACCATTCCATTTCTTTAGTTTTGATAAGAATGTTCTTTATTTGTGTTTGCTGCCTAATGCGTTTTTCTTATCTAATATTGGGGGGGGGGATGAAGTGAATTGTAAAATGGTCATGGCAACCATTGTTGTGGGGGGGGGGAAATGGGATAATGGCCAAAATTGTTGGAGGGGGGAAAGAGAATATTCTATAATTGTTTATTGATGTTATCTGTCTTTAGGCCGTCACAACCATTTTTTGATAGGAGAGATAATGAATAATGTCTTATTATAAAAGGCTATAATTGCTATAAAAGCTGTCATTAAGTTATATTTGCCTGATTAAATTTTTCTCCTTAATCAGTAATCTTCCCCAACATAGTTATGGCTTAATCTGTGTGTCTAGTGGCTTTGTTTAGGACCAGATTTCGTATATCCTAATACATAATAGATGAGATGAATAATCTATTTCCTCTATTATGCATGCGATTTGAATCTGTTTCTTGCGTTGTGTAACTAAGAAAGAATTTAATTAATATTTTAATGAAATTACCTTTCTTAGCGCAATAATTTTTAATTGAACTTAATCAACCTCAGGTGAATACTGATGTGATCTGAAGTCAGCAACGAGGCAGTATTTGTAACAAAACAATCATTTAATACAATATATAAAACACATTACAAAAGAAATACACATATATAACTCATTCTCACTTTTATAACATTTCATCCTCTTGTTAAAGATTAGGAAATTATTATCATTTGATTTAAACCGTTTAAGATTATACCATGATTCCTTATAATTATATTTCTCTTACAAGAGCCATACCATTAATACAACAATTTATACGATCCATAAACATATATATTTCTATTGACCTTTGTTGAATATCAACTGGGTACCATCGTCTTTTCACCTTTTCCCTTCTGTTTAATATTTAAGACCTTTAGTATTTGTGAACGTTTCAACATTTAAAACATTTATTATTTTAAGTATATACATTAGGATATCAGATCTTTATGTTAACCAGTTAATATTCATGGTACCTAACTGTTGTACCGCGGCATGTATATAATTCATGGGTAACATACATAAAACATAGATAGAAATCAATTTAGAAAGGAATCATCTTTTCAAAGCTGCGTCACCGTAATATTCCATTTAAACTATCTCTCGTTCTCACACATACATGATGAAACATTTTAGCTTACCGTTTTTCCTGTATCTTTCCTCTTTCGATTGAGATTTCCTCCTTCTCAGGATGTTTCCCTCTGCTTGATTCTGCTGCTGGAAATTGCTTGACTTTTCCAAGATGACTCTCACGCACAATTCTACTAGGTAAAGTTTACACGACAGACAAAAGAGTCGCGACTGTTTTAATCTTCTAAGATGAGCTATTTTCTAATTCTTCTCACTAATACAACAACAACGCCAACACTTTTACTTCTCAATTCTTAGTTCTTAACACTCAAATCTCTTTCTTACACACTTCTTCTCCCCTTTTTTTTTCTCCTCTATTTTCTCTCCTTTGTTTTTATATTCAGGGTCACATCCTTTGGGTATTTTTCCATCGCTCATCCCATTGGATGGTCTAATTCCAAGGCCAGAATTTTAGGCGGTCCAAGTACCGGGTCATCGTCAAGAATCTGTTGACTCTTCTTCTCGACCACTCAACAAGCAGCCAACCTTATGTACGTCATGGCTACTTACACTGGTGTTACTTTTCTGACCATTTTTGGACAAGCGAGATGTTATTCAATATCACCATCATTCGGAAAGAACTCAAGGTATTTTGTTGTTTATGCGGGGAGGAACTGTCCTTCCCCTGTTATAGCATCTTCCCATCATTGTCGAATGCTCATGTGTTTATAGGAGAAGACACTTTTCCCTTGACATCTTGACCCTCCAACGGAAGTTTATACGGCCGAAACTGTACTGTATATACTTCTCCTAAGCAAGGTTACGAGTGGGCTGGGCCTTTAGAGGATGTTTAATATTCTATTTCTAATTTCGAATAACATTTACTTGACTTTACTGATTTCCGTCCATGCTGACGATATTACAATTTCTATGAGTTTCAACACAATTCAAATATACATCAGCATCCAGGGAAATCAGACTAATAGTTAATTTATCCATTACTGAATATTTAATTAATCCGAAAAAGGAAAGGTGGGATTCATACCTCTCGTAACACTAACAGTCTGATTTCTAATATAATTCGTTCCATTCTTCACTGTGTAGTTTTCAGCTTCTCTTCCATTATTTTGGTAAGGCCCAAGTTTCACTTCCATAAGTCATGGTGGGGAGTATACATTGGTTCATTATTTTACGTTTCAGACAAACTGGGATATTGCTCTTCAGTATGTGACTATATTTCGTGAATGCTATCCATCCAAAATTTATTCTTCTCTTGACTTCCAGCCATTTATCATTATTACAGCTAATAACTTGTCCCAGATAAGTATATGACTCCACCTTTTCAATTACTGCTCTTTCAATCATTATTTATCTTTCTGTGGCATACTTGTTCATCATTACTTTTGTTTTAGCCATATTCATCTTTAGTCCAAAATCCTTACTAACTCTGCATAACTGATAAATATTTTCCTCTAATTCTTTGGGATCGTGGCTTATGACCACAACATCATCTGCAAATCGTAAATGGTTTAGGTACTCTCCGTTCACATTGACTCCTTTCTGCGACCAGTCTAACCTTCTGAAAGCTTCCTCAAGGGCAGCAGTAAACAGCTTCGGATATATTGTGTCTCCTTGTCGAACTCCTTTCTCGATTTTAAATTTCCTACTGTCTTTGTCTAGTCTGATAAAGGAGGTAGCACTCATATATTTTCTTCAAAATCATAATATATGGGGTATCTATGCGTTGTCTTTCCAGTGCCCGAAACATTGCCTTATGGTGTATGGAGTCAGATGCCTTTTCATAATCCACAAATGCCAGGCATAATGGTGTTTTATATTCATTTGCTTTCTCCATTAGCTGTGTATTACGTGAAGGTGATCCATAGTTGAGAATCCTGTCCTAAAGCCAGCTTGCTCTTTTGGTTGATTCTCATCAAGTATTCTTTCTAATCTGTTAGTAATGACCCTTGTGAACAACTTGTAGATGTGGGATAACAAGCTAATTGGTCTATAATTTCCAATTTCTGATTTATCTCTTTTCTTATGCAGTAAAACTATGATTGCATTATTCCACTGCTTAGGGGTCACACCTTTTCTAATGCACTTTGTGAAGAGCCTTGCCAGTTTCTGTGTCAGGTCTCTTCCTCCCAATTTTAACAACTCTACAGTAACTTCATCTTCCCCCGGGGCTTTCTGATTCTTCATTTTCTTCAACACATGTTCTACTGTGGGGTGTGGAATTTGTGGTTCTTTCTTTATCTATTTATTTATTTATTTATAGTATTATTTTTATTTTTTCTTGGTATTATATTTATTATCCCCCTATTCACCCCTCCCACTTTAACACCTGACTTGTTTGATTCTCAGGAAATCCTAGACTCAAAGGGGGTCACAATATTATAAGTATTCCTCCTCTGGACTGGCTGATGTTTAGAATGACAGACAAACTCATATGTGTTGAATATAACAATATTTATTGGCATTTCTTACATAAAACTTGCAACAACATCTGAGTACAATAATTAGTGGGAACTTGTTATACTGCTAGCGATTAACTGTGTTTATATCTTGTAATCAAAGTCAACCTTTTATCAAAAACTACCAATTCTAATATATATATATATCATTGTGTTTCTTCATGTTGTTCTACATAGGTACCAGTAGGTCCAGGTATTTATTACCTCTCACAACACACAATCCGTCTCTTTACTCCTTAACAGTCCATGTAAGTCAATAAACAACTATTAGCCAATGAACAGACAAATATAATTCATTATGTGTCCCATTCCCAAAATTATTAGGAAATACATATATTCAATCAGAAACCTCTCCTTCGACCTCAGGTCAAACAGTCAACAATAATCAACCAAAATTAATTAGTTAACTTCCCGTTCAACTAATCCACAATTCCTTAATTAGTGCTAGGCACTCATTTAATTGTCTACCTGTTTAATCAATTTCTACCCAAATAAAATATACTCACAATAAATGAAATTCACAATGATTCAAAGTTCAACTTTTACTTCCACACTAGTTAGTAATCTATTACCCAATTGTTATCCATCCTTAGTTACTTATTTGATCATTTCTTTCAAACCTAATATTAAGACAGAACTTCTCCTCCAACTACAGATTAACTTACACTTTAATCGCATTACTCTTATTCCCTCTACTAATTTGAATTATCTCTCTTTATGTATTACAATTGTACATACATATATATTTTTATTACTTTGGCATTCTCTCCTAAAATTTATAGTGTTCTTCTAGAGTCCTTTCCATTTCTAAGTTAGGTTTTTATTTTTTTCAGTACTTATTCTAGCACTTACACAATTGGCTGGGCATTTCTCCCTGCTCGGTCTCCCTTCCTATCTGCTCGAGGCGTGGACTGGAAGGCGAAAGGTTGCTCATCCAGGGAACACAGCAATCTATCCGAGGTTTCCCTACCGTGGGTACTGCACTGCTGAAGTTTATACAGGATTCTATCTCCTTTCTTTGCGTCCGTGGACTGAGATACCTTCCGGGTCGGCCAGTCGCTCAACTGCTCAGTTGAGTAATTTGCCTCTAGGACTCTCTGTGGACGTTTCTCCTTTCTTTCTCCATAGACTGCATTAGCTTCTTCAAGGGAACATTCCTTTGACTCTAGAATATCACAAAGTACTTATAACAAATTCTCCCACTACAGCTTCCATCTCTCCCCTGGACTGCAGCCACCACCCAAACTTTACCACGACTCTCCCCCGAATACCCCCACAAACCTCTCTCTTGGTTCTCTTCAAAATTCCCTCCGCTTTTCCCTCTGGCCAATCGCTGACATCCACATCCCTTCCCTCGCGATTCCCATTCGTCTCCTCTCCTCTTCCGTGGGCGTCTTCTATCCTTTATGTGAGAACTTCCGTTTGTCCAGCAATTTCTGGAACTTTCTAGAAACGTAAACGGAAGTTCCGGTCAGCTAAGAAGTTTCCAGATCTTCCTTGTGACCTCACACCCCCACCCACTACTACGTCGCCCTACACCTGCCATTAGACGCACCATGAAATTTTTAAGAGTGCACTTCCTTACTCAGTGCCCTTTCTATTGAGTGTTTGCCCCTTTCCCTATAGGGATTAGTTTCGGTTCAGTTCAATTAATGGCTCACTTAAGGAGTCTTTTTTTCTTTCCAACAAGAGATACGTCTAAAGCTGGGGTGTCTGAAATAAACTCTCAAATTCCACATTCCCTAACACACGGTATTTGAACTGAAGGCTGACTGTTTAAACTACAATTAACTTCCTAATATAAAGAAACTTTATTAAATATTTGTAAGGATAGGTCCTTACACTACCTCATCAGGAAGAATATCGGGTATGTTGTATGTGTTGCTACTTTGCAATCCATCTTCCCCACTACTGGCATCATTCCCCTGCTCCTTATATAATTCTCTATAGTAGTCTTCTGCTATTTGAATTATGCCTTCTCTGCTGTTTATAAGTATGCCTTCACTATTCTTCAGTTTCAGTATCATTTGTCTTTCTGTATTACTGCTCATGGCTGCTGATTTAAATCCTTTGTTTTCCCTTAATGCTTGTTCTACTTTTCTTGTGTTAAATCTTCTTATGGCCTCTCTGAGTCTCTTTCTAATGGCTTTGCATAACTCAGTATACTCAATTTTCTACCTGTCAGTGTTTTTCTTGCTCTTTATTTGTCGTCTTTGGTTCATCATGACAAGTGTTTCTTGACTAATTTTTTCTTCTTTGGATTTCTTTTTCCCTATAAGTTTCTTGGGCTTTATCACTTTCAGAAAGTTGTAATATTCCTCGTCGGTATCTTGGTCCTGAGCAGTCTGCAGAAGCTCAAACTTGTTCTTAAGTTCCAGTACATACTGCTTTTTCTCCTCCTCTGTTATCTCAAAGACCTTTGTATTATTTACTCGAGTCAGTTTTTTCCTTTCCTTTCCTACATCTATATCAAGTGTACATCTCACCATTCTGTGATCACTTCCAACATTTACCTTATTCAGGACGGTAGCATCATTCACAATATATCTTCTGTTAGTAAGGATGAAGTCGATTTCATTAGTTGTTAATCCAATTCCAAAATTTCCTATAGTTCCTCTTTCTGCGCTGTTTTGCCTTTTTCCAACCTTAGCATTGAAGTCCCCCATAATAATAGTGTAGTGGGTTTTCTGCTCATCTAGAAGACTCAATTTCGGTGTACATTTCTTCAACCTCTTCATCATCATGGCTCGATGTTGGTGCATAAATCATTATAATCTTGAGTATTAGTCTTGACACCCTTGGTGATGTACTTTTGAATTCCAAAATGTTGTTTTTAAAATCTTTATGGACCAGAAACCCAACTCCACCTTCACTCCTTTCACTGTTTCCATTGGTGTACAGCAGATTTCCACTTGATAAACTTATAAGCGATTCATTTCTTCTTCTTGTTTCAGCCAAACCGATGATATTCCAATTCACATTTTCTAATTTCTTTTCCAGCTCTAATATCCTGTCTTCACCGATGAGTGATCTTACGTTATAACAGGCCAAGTTCAGTTTCCGTGCATGGCAGCCTGGTCGTACTCAGAGATTCTTAGCACCCTCTGCTTCCACTCTGATCCTCTCGCTGCCGTAAGAGGGAGAGTGAAAGCTTCCGGGGATTGAGGGCCATTTGCTTTGTCGTGCTGTCATATGCTGGAGGGTTTGGTCTTTTCCCCTTCACGCTGACCAGGCGTCTTGAAGAGAACCACTCTACACGTTCGTTGCCACCTAAGTGACGTAACAGGGCTCACCATTGAGAAGGTGTGCATGAGTGGATTTTAGGGAGGCAGGCCAACCGGACTTCTCCTAAATCTTCTGTAATAGAGAGATATTGGATCCATCAGTATTTTAGGCTGAGTGTCTGATAACACACAGGATACCTGTTCCCCTCTAAGCCCCATAGCTTAATTTGCTTAATCATAGCTTAACTTGAATTTATTAAGGGTATTCAATAGAATATTTGGATTGACTTCAAATTGTGTCAGTATATCACTGAAATATGGGGAGGAGGTGTTATCCAGCTTACTGTTGTGATTAGAATTTTCAGTATATAGATCCCTGTAATATTTTGCAAATTCTTCTAATTTAATGGTCTCCATTTTGTTCACATGTTTATGGTTTTTATAACCCATTTTCCAATGCCTTCAGAATGGACTCATATCATGCCTGTTTAGCATTGCATTTTTTAGATTGGATAAGTAATTTTGGTAGGCCAAATTCATCTTAGGTTGGAGAACTGGATATAGTTGTCATGTCTCTGTGTGTTTTTGTATTTGTTGAACATTTTTTTTTTTTTTTAAGTAATTGAATTATTTCTGTTGTGAACCACACAGGATATTTTTTGCTGTTTGACTTGGTATGGCTCGTGGGTGTATAATTTTTGATGATTGAGTCTAAGATGTCATACAGCACATTCAAGATTGTTTTGGGATCTTGACTACTAAATAAGGATTGCCAGTTAGCATTTGAAAGTTCATTTCTGATTTTGTCCCAGGGGGCTTTTCTAAAGTTATAGGAGCATTGCCTGACTTCATTTATGATATGTTTGGTTTTGAGATCAAAGTCAAGCAGTAAGGCTAGATGATCCGAGTAGAAATAACTGGTAATATAATTAATATTTATGTCAAAGTTTGTAAATACTAGGTTAAGGAGTTTCTCTTTTCTGGTAGGGAGTTTGCATTTTTGTTTCAGGTTCAGTCTGAGGAATATATCCTTCAGAAACTGCGATAAGTAGTTATTTTTATTTCTAAGGTCTTCCCTACCCAATCCATACTCATAGTGAATGTTGAAGTCACCCAGCACTATCGTTCTAACATCACTCTTGGTGGAAATAAATATGGGTTCTAGTCCCTGCTCAAGTTTTTTTAAAGTGGTCTTTTTGACTGGGGGTGGTAGGTAGATTCCTACCAGCTGCACTGTATGTTGCCAACTTTAGCTTTGATATAAATGCCCTCAATATCTTCTAAGGAGATGATATCAGAGATGACTATTTTTTGGTGGTGTAAAAATCATTACTCCTCCCCCTTTCTTGTTTACCCTATCTTTTCTGATAATTTGAAAATTTGGGAGACAGATTTCTGAATCTAAAATGTCAGGAGTTAGCCAGGTCTCCGTAAGGACCCAAATGTCAAAGTCAGAGTGGCTTACCTTTGTTTTGAGTATATTCAGCTTTTCAATGATGCTTCTACAGTTTTGGATGTATATATTTATGAAGATTCTTTTCTCTTTGTATCTGCCATGAGTATTATTATTAATTGATTGCTATTTTGTGTGGTTACTTTCCACCTTTCCAAGGCCATTTTATTGTAGAGAGTATTGTGTGTAATAAGTTTGTTGTCCTTATAGCATTTTCTGAACCTGAAGACCTGAACTGTGTAACCCCATCAGGAAAGTTTTATGTTTAGATTTCATTAGTTCTACATACTTTTGATCAAAGTTGATTTTAAAAGAGGAATATATTTTGGGATAAAGTGATTTAATTTTCTCATCTGATATATTAACATTAATTTTTTTCTTGAAGTAGCATTCAAGGTCAGCCTCCTCCATGGAGGGTGCAAACCTGGAGACATGCCAGCAAATCTTTTTAGGAACAACTAAAAGATTTCCTCTATCACCCTTTCCAATGAATTTGATTTTGCTATCACTGGGCTTGTTGAAAGATCCATGATCAGTAATAACCTTGACCTGGTGAGGTTTCATTTCATTACCACCTATCCCCTTCTCCTTTCCCCTTTCAGTGAATTTGACTTTGTTTTTTTTAGATATATTCAGAAATCCATCATCAGGAGTGTCACAGATGTGTTTAGGTTTCGAATGATCATCCTTTGTCTTATTATTGGATCTTTGTTAGTGATTAGGACCCTTTGATGTTGGGGCTGTTGATTGACTGGAGTGAGTGAGCAATGCAGTACCAGATTGTACAGAGTTCTCGCTTTGAGAAGCGTGTTTCAGATTCTTCAGTGGATGAGAAGAGGGACCATAATTCTGAGAAATGTACCTGGGGTCAGATTTGATGGCTTTGTTTGCAGGTTCTGGGTTATTCCTGCTCTTTGGGATGGCCCCTAGGGTTATATTATAGACAGTCTGAGTTTGCTTGTCGACAGTCAATGATTAAGCCTCAATGTGAGTTTGGGTTGAGGCAGATTTTTTATTACGGTTGTGGTTGTATTCAGTATTGGTTCCTTTATGTGAATACACCTTACTCTTTACTTGGGTTCATGCTTGATTTAAACTAAATGTTGCCCAGGGTTGAGTTACTGGTTCGTTCAGACGACATTGGCTCCTTGTTTTTTCTATATCTGCAATAAAGCCTCTAAGGTTGGATTATTCATACCACAAATTTAAACATATACACCAACTGTTTATAACTGATTTAATAGTAAAATAAAATAAAGTGATACAAAAGACTGTAAAATAATATTTACAAAAAATATGATTATTTACAAAAAAATAATTTACAACAAAAATAAAATAAAATAAGTAAATAAGTTAAAATGCATTAAGATATAAATTTAAAATCGATAAAAACACTATTAAAGCTTTCGGAGGTGTCTGCCTCCTTCCTCAGCAATAATGAAATTTAAGCGACACATCCTTAAGTACCAGGTTCACGGCACACGTGGATGACTAGGCGCATACTCAGTATTCCTTTCACTTGTACCAGAACCGGAAGTGGTCTGGGGACGTGGAAAACTAAAACGTTTATCTCTGGCAAAAACCACCGCCTCAAAAAGGGGGGTGAAGCCTAACTCCCCTGTCTCTGTTCATGCTATTGTTGCCAGAGGATCCAATCCATAGACTTTCCAGCCACTTGCAGTCCCAGAATCTATGCGCCCGGTCAAGGATGGCAGCGTTGTCGGGGGAGATCTGGTGTTGTTTTTCCCAATAGTGCTCGGCAATGGCAGATTTATTGGGCTCTGCGGTCCGTATATATTGTTTTTTCTCCTTTCACTATCCTTTCCTGCTTGGTAGGAGTTAGTGTGCATCCTGCAGTGCCCCCCCCCCCAAGCATGACAGGTATATTAGACTCTTGTTAAGATTTTTGAATTCTTTATTAATATTGTTGTTTAGAGTGGCAAGACTTGCCTTGAGTTCCTGAATCGCCAAGATTGAGTGGGATTGTGAATTGAGCATTTTCTCACCTTTGGGAGTTGGAGATTCAGAGCAGCTATTCCTCTGTTCAAAATCCTTGTGTGGAGGGGACAGAAGTGGAGAGCCCTGATCACAAGAATTCTTCATCAGAGTTATTAGCGTTGTCAGGTGTTGGGTTAAGAACTCATTCCCATTTTCCAATTGATGAAATCCCTTTTCCACCACCAGTTTTAATTTTGAAATTTTGGTGACAAAGTGTCTGTGGGCATTCAGAATGCTTTTGAGTGTCATCCATATATGCGGGATTTTTAAATTGTTGTCAGAAGATTCCTCAGTGCCTGAGCATACTTCATCAGTCCGGTGGGAAATGTTGGTTTGCATGAGGTTTGCATTTCTGTTATAGATTGTTTTGGAAGTAAGTTTATCCCGCTGGTATGCAAGTTGGTGAGTTCATGATGTTGGCACCGTTGCAGGTTTTACCTAGATGATCTAATGTAGGGACACATTTACTACAGTAAGGTTTACTGCAGATGAAGCAAATTAGATTTTGAATCTAGGCAATAGTTGTATAAACTAATATTATGCGAGCTACTTCGGACCGACAAATTTATCCTTCCATCTGAAGTTTCTTTATCACCATTGCTACAGGGTATGTACTTCCGCACTGACTTCTTGTTTTGCAATTCGTAACCGCCATCTTAGTTAGCTTCGTAATGTTGAAATAGAGACGAGCGTGTGCAAGTAAGATAAAAATAGCTGTTAGTGGGAGAGTGTTCCGGTGGGTGTTATTCCGCTTCCCGAGTTGGTAGAATGCACTTATTATAGATTAAGAGCACCACTTAATTTCTAAAGTACAGTTTTTCAGGCTGCATTGATACGAGAGGTACTACTTTCTCAAGCACTTTTCCTGGGTGTTCGCTTCCACGTTTACGTATTTCACATTAGGAAGCCGCCATCTTGTATCGTTGAAACAGAAACAACCTTAACGAATAGGAAATAAATACCTGTGTGAGTGGAAGAGAGTGCCTGTAGATATTATTTCACTTCCAGAGTAGGCAGACTGCATTTATAAAAGGATTAAAGCACAATTTAATATCAAGAGAGTACTTTTCATTACTTTTAATGAATTTTTGATTCATTTGATAGGTATTTTTTTGTCTTATGACATCTGGCAGGCATTTAAATGGTTTCGCTGTTATTCTAACAGAAGTTGATGACTGAATGAGTTGGCAGTTATACTGTTTCATAATGGCATGCTCACTTGGATCAGGTTTAAGTTTACTTTTATCTCTTTTCCCCTGCTGAACATTCTCAAAAATTGGTACTCTGCTTCCAAGAATTGTCACTTAGTATGTTAATAGCAGTGGCAGCAAGACAGTACTATGTTCATATTATTTAGGGCTAGCAAGCAGTCTTTGAAGAAATAAATTATCCGATTTTAAAAATCAGGAAAAATGCAATAAACCCTAGTAGAACTACATAATTCGGAGGCATCTCATAAAAATAACTAGACACTCAAAAGAAATAAAACTAATACAATTACACAAGAGCTCACAATACAGCCACCAGAAGAGTAAGTGTTGCCACTAGCTTAATCGAAGTAGAAAACTACTGATCAGTAAATTTGTGTTGCAATGTATAGCCTGTGTGAGGGAAGTCACATCAACAGTTTCCCATTTCAGTTCTAGAAAACTCATACCCCTACAAAGTAAAATGTAAAATTATCATGTAGATGTAATAATATTAAAGTGGTACAGCTTTAGGTCATCGTTCTGCTGTTCCACAGATCGGCATAAGAAGCCTTGTAATTTGTAATTGGGGTATTTTTTTTCTTTGCTGATGGGCAATAAATGTAAGCTGCTGATCTGCCAAACAGCTTTCAATAACATATATTTTACACATAGGCAAAAAAAAAAAAAAAAATACTGTTGCACAACTTAAACGTATGGTGTGAATATTTTCACTTGTTACTTTGGTGAAATGTGTCACATGACAATCAGTAAGTGATATACTTGACAGTTTCATAGATGGGTTAGTGGAAGAAGAAATGAGTTCTGTTTAAAAAAATAAAATTTCTTCATGAGTTTTTTTATGTACTGAACTTAAATATAACTGAATTTATTGTTATTATTTATTTTAATTTTGTATTATTTATTAAAATTTTCTTGGGATGACCATAGGCCTGTGAAAATCATTTAGCAGTGGGTGGCTGATTGAATAGTGTGGTCTACAGAATTAGTTTAAATGCTGCAAACAAAAGAGAAAATTGTCAGGTTTTCAGTATAACAATTGTCAAAAAGATTCTCTGTTTTAATCATAGTTGCTGTAAATGAGGTTATTTCAGGTTAATGAGATTATTAAATGTGAGAAATGATTTGAGAACTTTGTACAAACTATAATTAGAAAATTTAATTGCTTGGTCTTTCCTGTGGTTTTGATAATTGAACCAAAAAAAAAAAAGTAAAAGATTTTTTTTTTTTTTTTTTTTTATTTGTCAGGTACCGAAGTGAATTTTAATGACACAAGTGCCTTAAATTTTTATGTGAAGGATATATATATAAAATAAATAATATATAAATATATATATGTATATATGTTTTGTGTGTGAAAGGGATGCCACTAGTCTGAATCAAAATAAATTTGTGCTGTCTTAAGGAAACGTCTACGGCTCATTATTTCTTTATCAAAAACATTATTTTGTATACATTTATATTCAGCTAGGCCAATCTGAAGCTTTCAATGGGCAAAATATAAAAAAAAAATTTGCAGTTTAAATGAAAAAATTCCTTACTTTAGTTAGGTGCCATTCGCAAATTGTCTTGCAATTCCTCATCTGCTTCTTCAGTGTTTTCTGTCCCCCTGCTGTACCACCTTTTGTAAATATCAACACCATCCATTTTTGTTGTCTGCTTCAATGACTGCTATCATTGAAGAAGCAGAGGAACATCCCTGAAACATCTTACACTGATGAGCCAAAACATTATGACCAGCGAGTCATTATTCAAATTGAAGCAACTGCAGGTGAACTACGGTGCGTGCATGGGTCAGGACACAGTATAAAAAACACTTGATACTGAGCCCTGTTAATCAGTGTTACTCTTGTTTTTCAGATGGGAAAGGTAGTGGACTTAGTGAGTTTGACAAAGGCCAAATTATAATGGCCAGACAACTGAGTCAGAGCACATCTGAAATGGCACGGCTGGTGGAATGCTGATGGTCAGCTGTGGTTAGTACCATCTGAAAGTGGTCCGAAGAGGGGAACCCATGAACCGCCAGCAAAGTGTTGGACAACCACCGCTCAACGATGCTCAAGGCTGTCCCGGATGGTACGTGGCAACTGAAGGGCGACTGTGACACAACTTGCCGGTAATTGGAATGCTGGTGACGGGAGTAATGTGTCACAACACACAGTACATCGAATCCTACTGAAAGTGGGGCTGCATAGCCGCAGGCCACTCAGAGTGACCATGGTTGTGATTGGAAGAAGGTTGTCTGGTCTAACGAATCACGTTTCCTGTTGCACTATGTGGCTGGCTGAGTACATGTGCGTCATTTACCTGGGGAAGTGATGGTGCCTGGATGCACTGTGGGATGAAAACAAGTCGGTGGTGTCATGCTTAGGGCAATGTTCTGCTGGGATACCCTGGGTCCAGTCATCCATGTGCTGGGCACTGATGTCTATGACCATAAACATTGCTGACCAGGTACACCCTTTCGTGGCAACAGTCTTCCCCTCTGGAGGTGCCGACTTTCAGCAGGATAATGCAACGTGCCACACCGCCCGGATTGTTCGAGACTGGTTCGCAGAACATGAGGAAGACTTTCAGGTATTGCCCTGGCCTCCAAATTCCCAAGACATCGATCCCATCGAGCATCTGGTTTATGTTGGAACAGCAACTCTGATCTGCGGTGTCTCAACCATGGTCTCTCCACATGATGCCAACAGTTCTCTATACGATTCAGGTCTGGGCTGTTTCCTCGCCAGCTAAGAGTTGTAATGGGCCGTTCTTCCAAACATTTTTTAACCTGTAACAAATGTAAACACGTTACTGTCGAACCTCTAATGCAGAAATGAAGCTAAAGTAACTACAGAAGTGCCTACTTATACTTTTTGTCCGATGACAAGGAGCAGAGTCATCCTGAAAGATGCAGTTACTGTCAGGTTGAAATGGTCTCTAATGGTTGGCAGCAATTTGCCTTCCAATATAGCCAAGTATCCATTGGCATTTACAAAACCTTTTGTAAACTGTAGATGACCTACTCCGTCATACGAAATGCTCCCCCATATCATTTGGCTGGTAGGGAATTTCACGGCACCATACAGTCTGGATGGTATTCTTCACCACGTCTACGGCGAATCATTTGTCTCCCATCGGAGCCATGAAGGTTGAATTTATTCTCTGAGAAAATAACTGACTTCCACTGCTTGGAGGTCCATTTGACATGCTTCTTACACCAAATTAATTGGGCCGTTTTCATTTTTTTTTACGAGGAGGGACTTCTTAGGATGACATGCTACAAGTCCATTTCTGAAGAGAAGAGGCATCTTCTGACTTACTGCACTTGCTACCACTCCTGTATGTTCTTCACATTCTCTTTACAGCTCAGATGAAGCTTTATGGTTTTTAAGGCATAAGCACGTCAAAACACGGTCCTGTTTTGGTGTAGAGACTCATTTGCATCCAGTTCCTTGTTTCCTATCAGCAGAACCAGTATTTTTGAGTTTGGAAAGAAATCTGCTGACTGATTACAAGACAATATGCAATATGACATGAAGAACATCCTCATGTAAAGCAATAATAGCACTCTCTTCATGGCGCCAACTGCACATAACTTGCCATCCTGACAAGCATAGAATAACTGCAACTCTTGCAGAACGTACTTATATAGATGAAAGTAAAAAAAGGTAAAGTGCAGCCATTATCAACCCACTGCAGGACGGAAGCCTCCTCAACAATTCATGCTGAGGGAAATGGACCATAATCTGCCACGCTGGTCCAGTGCGGGTTGGCAGATCGACTGTATTCAGCAATCAGGGGCTTGAACCCCGGTCTACTCAAAGAGCATGTGCTACTGCACTCCCGCTCCTAACCACTCGGCTACAGATGAAAGTAACAGCTGATGTAATATTATGTCATCACCTATGTGTGTCAATCTTATCTGATGCAATCTGTAAGAAATATTGTCATTCGCTTATGTTATTCAGACGATAGTTCCTTTGTCTACAATTTTAAGGGGTGATGCACTTATATTTTCTTATAAGGAGAAGTCATTTATTTTGTCCTATCTGAAATGTCAAATAGGACAAATGGGTTTACTGTTTATTGCCTTCACTAGTGAATAATAAAATTTTTATTGAATTGCAATGATACAACCCTTCATGGCCAATAGTCAGGGGTTTAACATGAAAAACAAATAAGGTTAGAGGACTCACATTGAAATGTTGCATGTCTAGGCTTTTAAAGTAATTTGTTAAAATATTACATAAATTAGAGATCAATTAGATTACTACAATGAATAAAGTGAAATAACATTATATGAAATTTAAAAAAGGGTGGTAGCAGATGACACTTTCCAACTGAACTGCCAGTGATATTAGCATTAGCATTAGTAGAGGCATTTGATGCAAGAAAGCAAGCTTATGCAGCATCAGCCAAAAAAAAAAAAAAAAAACCCACTTCCACTTCACCCCTCTGTTCGTTCAAAATACCTGTCCAGCTGAGCCTTAAACTTATTTAGGCTATCAACCTCCACCACAAGGGATGGCAGTCTGTTCCACCAACCAACCACCCGCTGGCTAAAGGCAAATTTCCGCACGTCTATCCTACATCTGTCTTTCCTCAATTTGAATTTATGCCCTCTCAGGTGATTTTTCTGAGCTAGAGGAAGAATCCCATCAGCATTGAGCATGCTTAAACCATTCAAGGCTTTATACACCTCTATCAGATCACCTCGCTGGTGCCTAGTCTCCAGACACTGTAATTTGCAAAACTTAAGCCTTTCTTCATAAGAGCACCCCTTTGTTCCATTCACTAATTTTGTTGCCTTCTCTGTACTCGTTCCAGCAGCTCTACATCCTTCTTGAAATGAGGCCTCCAGACCTGTATACAGTACTCTAGGTGTGGCCTGACCATTGCCTTATACAATGGAATAATCACCTCCTTATCCCTGCTGGAAAAATTCCTGTATATCATTGACAATACTCCATGAGCTACTCTTGCAGCCCGTCTGCACTGCTCAGAGAACTTCATATCTGCCTGCACAATCACCCCCAAGTCCCTTTCATTCTCTACCACTGTCAGTGTAGTACCACAGAGTTGATACGTTGTTCTGGGGTTGCTGTTTCCCATGTGTAGTACTTTACATTTGTCAATGTTAAACTTCATTTGCCACCTCTCAGCCCATCTGCTCAACCTTTCCAGATCCTGTTGCAGCAGCATAGTGTCAGTAGTGTCCTTGACAACCCTTGCCAACCTTTGTATCATCTGCAAACTTGGACATTAAGCTTGATATACCATCATCAATATCATTTATAAATACAGAAAACAATAATGGACCCAACACTGAGCCCTGAGGGACTCCACTAATAACATTAGTCCACGATGAGCAGTGTCCATTGATTACCACTCTCTGTCTTCTCCCCCTCAACCACCCCTTTATCCATAGCAGCAATTTGCCTCCAATGTCACACTGCTCCAATTTGTGTAGCAGTCTTCCATGTGCAACAGTATCAAAAGCCTTTCTAAGATCCAAGTATATAATATCAAAGTTATTCCCTGCATCCAGTTCTTTTGTGACTGCATCATAGTATCCAATCAAGTTTGTCAGGCAAGACTTCCCCTTAACAAAACCATGCTGTGTCTGAGCTATAACTGAAGTCTTGTCTAAATGATCCTGCAGTGCTTCTTTGACCAGTGCCTCCATTAATTTTCCTGGAACAGAAGTTAAGCTCACAGGTCTATAATTACTTGTGTCAGCCTTTGATCCTCCTTTGTGAATTGGGGTCACATTTGCACATTTCCAGTCTATGGGTACCTCCCCTGAGTCCAAGGAAGCTCTCATAATTATGGCTAAGGGTCTGCTTACCTCCTTTGCTGCCTCCTTTAATATAACTGGATAGATCCCATCCACCCCGGGTGCCTTTCTTGTGTTTATCTTCAACAGTTTCTCCTCCACTTTACTCCCAGTTATTTCAAGATTCTGTAGCTTACTGCTAGAGTTGAATACACCTCTGGCATTCCCCTTGCTGAATAACTCCTCATGTGTGAATGTCGATGCAAAATATTCATTTAGTTTGTTAGCTACCTGAGCAGGATCATCAACAGTTGACCCATCAATATCAAGTGGACCAATCTGATTCATCCCCTTCCTTCTGGAGTTTACATAAGTAAAGAACTCTTTGCTGTTTTTCTTTGCATCCCTTGCCAAGGATTTCTCGTAATCTGCCTTCGCCTGCCTAACCTCCTTTGTAACCTGGTTGCATATCAACTTGTATCTATCATAGGCTTCTGTGTCATGTGTTAATTTGTAAGTATCCCATGCATTTTTCTTCTCTGCCATATGCCTCATTAGTTCATCTGACATCCATTTTGGCCTAAACCTTGAACAATATTTCTTAGTTGGTATGTAAAGCCTAGTAGCTTCCAAGATAAGTTCTTTGAATGCTTCCCATTTTGAATTTGCTGTTGGTAACATCATCAGTTGGTCCCACTGTATAGAATTTAAATACTGTCTCAGTCCATCGTAGTCGCCGTTACGGAAGCAATAACCCTTCCCTTTACCCCTAATGGTAGTTACCTCTTTCAGTAAATCCCACTTCAGCACACTGTGATCACTGCCACCTAGTGGTTCATTTATCTGCAGATTCTTAATGCATGAAGAATCACTGCTGATAATCAAATCAAGAGTATTACTCCCTCTAGTTGCCTCCCGAACATGCTGATGTAGAAAACAATCATCCAATAAGTCCACAAAAGCCCTGCTAGTGTGTGAGTAACCAGCCCCCAAATTCCAGTCAATATCTGGGAAATTAAAATCTCCCATTATAAGACTCTCTGATTTACTGGCCCACTCTATTTCCCTGTGCAGTTCCTTATTATACTCATCAGAGTCATTAGGCCTATAGCACACTCCTACTCTCAATTTTGATCTCCCAATGCTTATGTCACACCAAACTGACTCAACACTGCACTGTCCAGCGATGTTGACTGGCTTCACTTCCTTGGTTTTTATGTGTTTCTTAACTAATAGCATAACCCCTCCCCCCCTTCCTATCCTGTCTATCCTTTCTGTGTAGACGTTGTACTCCCCAAATTGCAGTTCTGCATCCCTTATATCTGTGTGACACCACGTCTCTGATATCCCAACAATATCTGCCTTTGATGTTTTGAGCAATACCTCAAATTCATCAAATTTATTTACTAAACTCCTAGCATTGGTGTACACGCAAGTATACCTGCACCTGTTTCTATTCTTAGCTACCCTAACACAACCCATGTGTTTACTTGTACCGCAATGGCTCCCAGCAGTCTCTGAAATACCATGCATCTTGTTTTTCAGGCTTCTGCTCATGCTAATAGAAGCAGTGCAAGAATCTCTTTCACCTCTGCCAGTGGCTACTGTCAATCTATTGGTCTTTGTCTGTGGCATAGCCTCTCCTATAATGCTGTGATTACAATGACATCTTTTCTCTACTTTTTGTTACATGTAAATTGCTGGAGATCTACATCCATCTCTGGGCAGTCTGAAGCATGCTGGTGGCAATGAAGATTTCAACTAGGTGGAGCCTATTACAGTTGCTGCACTGAGAGTGAAAGGTTCTCAGGGTTTGATGTGGGATCCTCCTACAGCAAGTGTCCCAGAAATCAGGAAAGCTGATGTAGCCTGTAATTACTTTTATAGGAATAGTCGGTCTTTATTAAATCTTTGATTTCAAAGTTGTTGAGGGCTGTTCTAATTGTGCTATTAGGGATGTAATCTTTGAGGTTATGTTTGTATGCAAGCCACCTGATCATCCAATATTCATCGGATTGAATGCTGTGAAGTGTGGATGAAAATTACTTTTATAGCAATAGTCGGTCTTTATTAAATCTTTGATTTCAAAGTTGTTGAGGGCTGTTCTAATTGTGGTATCAGGGATGTAATCTTTGAGGTTATGTTTGTATGCAAGCCACCTGATCATCCAATATTCATCGGATTGAATGCTGTGAAGTGTGGATGCAGAACTGAAGACCATATTTCCAAAGCATACAGGACTAATTATAATATGAATGTATTTGATTGAAGTGTCAAACATGAAGTAAATGTTGCTTTGCTATCCATCTCAATCTACACATTTTGATATGAAGGGCTTCAAGATGTCTGTGGAACTAGCTTTAGTTCAAATATCATTCCTAGATCTGTGCGGTGGTATGGACTCTTGCGATTAAAGAACTGTTTAAGATCACTGGAAGAAGGAAATGATACTATTGCTTAATCTGATAAGAAACTGGGTAGAATGCTATCACAGTGCCACATATATCAAAACAAGAGGCAGAGGTTTTGGTACTTAAAAGGCAGTGTTAAAAAGTTATTATTCGTTAAGGAATTGTTGTTGTAATAGAGTTTTAGGAGCATCGTCAACAAAGGCTATACTGCTCCGTTATACTGCCTGTAAATTGCGTGTGTTCTGTGGTCGATTTTCTGTTTTGCTGGAAGAAAAACCAAAATTTCCGGGGGAAAAACCCTTGCTACCCTCACCCTAGACTGAAGGACTCAGCCATGTGAAAAAGGCCCATAAAAATTTCTAACGTCATCGGCGGGACTCGAGTCTTTTAAACTAGGTGTGGGGAATACAACGATTCTACCAACTACGCTACCCACGAGGGCACTAAAGAATTGAAACAACTGTGGTGCTATGATGGGACATAAAAGATAGTTAAAAAAAACCTAATTAACTCGCAAGATTTGGCTCAGAAGAAATTGTATTTAATTAGAATGAGCTTTAGAAGTGTTATACGGTTATCATTTACGAAAGATCGAATTTTTACGTTGATAAGAACACATGGGAGAAACAGGCTAACAAATTTATTTTTCAGCTTCAGTGGGAAGTACAAGAGCAGCTTGCACTCTTAATTGCATGTTAGCTCTTTATGTTTGGTAGGTCGGAAAGTTCAAAATGAAGCTAGATTCTAACAGAATTCTGATGTTTTCATGACTATGAAACTTGTCTAACTCCTTGTTAAAGAGTTGCATTGTGTTGTAAATATGCATGAGACTGAAAACCATATTAGCATGTAACAATTTGTTGTTGTGCGTCATTTGCTCCATTTGGAGACAAACCGTTGTGCTCAAGGAGAACATACTTGAATAGGCGTGAATAAAAATTTTGAGGGGACAAACACACGATAATTAAGAGAACGAGGTTAACGTTGGAAAGTATGCATTAAGAAGAGTTGCTCTGCGAAATTACACTTGGCCCAATATAGTATACAGGTTGGTATAATACATAGCACTAGCCCTCTAGTGTAGCGCAGCTGACAGGATCGCCGTCCTCCCCATATCGGGTGGAAAAAGGCCTGAGTTTGATTCCCATAAATGTAAATATGCATGAGATTCAAAAACATATAAGCATATGACGATTTGTTATTGTGCGTCGTTTGCTCCATTTGGAGACAAATCGTTTTGCTCAAGGAATTTTTATGGGTCTTTTTCACAACATTGTTCAGTGAGTCGGTCTCAGGAAAGGGTAGCATGGCTTTTTCTCCCGGAAACTCGGGTTTTTCGTCCAGCAAACAGAAAATCGACCTCAGAACACACAATTTACAGACAATATACACAGAGAAACATGGTCTTAGTCGCCGATGCTCCTAAGAAATTTCACTAGAAATTTCTGATGAGACTGGTATTGTGCATAATATTAAATGAAAGTCATATACACTGAAACTACTACTATTGGCCATGTCACAACCAGGAACGTGGCATACCTATGGGGCATCTTTGTCAGCTTTATCTTCTCAGGCTCCTTCCCCAATAAATAAATAATAATAATAACTTTTTAAAAGAGTAAGAGATTACTTCAATATTTTGCGTAGAATGCTTCCAGTCAATGCTCTCCAAGCGTAACGAATAAAATAAAATAAACGGATAAAATAATTTAATGAATTTTTTCACTCATAGAGATATCACCGATTAGACCGGGAACGAAATCGAAAGCTGAGAGCCCCCAACCGAATCCGAAACTTCTACAGGTCAGAACGTGCGTCCGTTCTGGCTTCACTTGTATTGCCATCAAAAGTCGATGTTTTATTTCAGACATCAAACAGCCCTTTCGAAAGGACTCTGTGGCGATTATAGTTCGGGGTTACCGCCCTTACGCAGATTTCTAGAATATGCAGAGGCACCCAAATAATCTTTCTGCCCGGGGCGCGGTAATATCTTAGTCTGGCATTGCCTAAAAACCTTATTGCAACAATAACAGGTTTTCCTTTTTATGGAACTCACTGAAGTGAGCCTGATTTCTTAATATACGATTTTATAATCAATAGATTTTAATGTCTCAATATTGTAAGCAATTCTATTTCTGATATTACCATCGAATCTCAGCAAATATATTTTACATCAAATCTATTGCTCTGGTACTACGTTGAACTTCATGAACTTGTCAATTCCATAAACAGCATAGAATTGTGTCAGGGTACACAGCAACACGAATATACGTATCTTCTTGATTGGAATAATAGTGGTAAACTGTCGAAGGGGCTTTCCTGAATTAACCAGATCCATTCTTTTTTGTCCAGAGCAATGTGATCTGCTACAGTATGGGTAGAGGTCGCACTTCTCTCACAATGCACACATCAATGGAGTATTTGCAAATTGGACACTAAAATAATGGCCATTAATGACCACAAAATAAATTATAAAACTGATTTTTAGCACTCATTGTATCCTGATAATGTCCATAATTTTGTATGCAGACCACTTCCCAAGAATTCAAATGCATTCAGTAAGGCAATATGCCAAGTTCTAAAAGTTATTCATGTTATTAATAGCTTAAACTGATCAGATTCAGTAGGTTTTTCGAATTTCATTACTCTTCAGTAAATGATTATTTCTGTTTATCTACAGGGGCTCACATCTGGTGAGTATGGGCTTGGCACACCCAGGGTCCTGAGCTGATTATCATCATTCTTCTCTTTCTTGGTGATTACCTTCTATTTCTGACTCTCTCTCTTTCAGGGGTAACTCAGAATTTTTTTTGGTTGGTGCAGCAAAAGCCTCTGGCTTCCTTGCACCATATGGCTAATAATAATAATAACATCATATACTGTGATATTTGTTTGCATTTTTTTTATTGATGACCTCAAAAAATAAAAAATAAAATGATTTTTTGTGTTGTAAAATTTCTCGCATCAACAGGATTCAAACGCATTTTTTCACCCAGTGTGCGGAGGACAGTAATTATACCAACTATGCTACCCAAGGGTTCAAACAATACACCTAATTTCTAATCTTAGTCTTTTTTTTTTTTTTTTTTTTTTTTTGAAAACCCCAAACACGGGAGGTATTAGAACCTATAATACTTAGTACCGTGCTTGGGTTGGAGGTTGAGAAGACGAAAGAAGATATTTGTTGACATTAGACTTGAACTTCTGTAGACTGTCATTTTCAGGAAATACGTGGGAAGGAAGGTTGTTCCAGAAAACGGAAGTTGAATGAACAAACGAGGAAGATGAAAAGTTGATTCTGTGAGTTTGAAGTTAGACAGTAAATGGATGTTGGCTGGTGGTGGCACGTGTTCGGACTGATTTGAAAGTCCGAACTATAATTATTCTATAATTTCAGCTCAGAGAGCGGGAATTATAGAAGAACAGTGCCCATGGAAGATCTGTAGAAAAGGCATGCAGCAGAAACAGTACGTCTAAGAGATATCGAGTGGAGAGACTGTTAGAGAGGAGTCATTAATTAACCTAACTGCCCTCTTCTGAATGGAATCTAGAAGCCTGAGAGAAGTTTTGGGGGCACCTTTCGAGATGTGGGTAGAATATTCCATGGTAGGGAGGATTAGCAATTTGTAAAGAGAGAACAGCTGTTTGGACGAAAAGTAACGCCGAGAGCGAAAGAGAAAATCAAGTTTTTTAGATGCAGAGGAAGCAATATTTGTAAGATGCTTGTGCCAAGAGAGATTAGAAGTCAGGGTAATCCTAGAATGAGAAATATCAACTTGGCTAGAAATTGGAGTGTCACCAAAGATAAGCATAGGAGTAGAAGAATCGTTTATGCGAGATATAAGACAAGATTGAGTTTTAGAAGGATTGAAATCAACTAAGTTGCCTTTGCCCCACTGCAGAGATCGGCATTTAAGGAATTGGTAGCGGATATTCGAGAAGTTGAAGCTGATTGAGCAGGGCAAGGTTTCTCAAAATGGAAAGTGGGATGCAATATGCTATCATCTGCAAAACTATGGATAGGATTTCCAGTCAATGAAAGAAGGTCATTAATATACAAGTGGAAAAGAGTGGGGGAAATAACTGAACCTTAGGGTACACTGGCATTAGTGGAGAAGTTAGAAGACAGAGAGCCATCTACCATCACCCTCAGTGAGCGATCAGAGAGAAAACTGGATAACCAATTACAAAAATTTGGCAAACCATAAGATGGAAGCTTGTTTAGAAGACCTTTATGGCAAACACGATCGGAAGCCTTTGACATGTCAAGAGCAACTACTTGTTTTTCACCGAACCTTTCCATTGAATTAGTCCATAAATGGGTAACATAAGCCAGAATATCACCAGTGGATCGACACTGACGGAATCCATACTGGCGATCGTTGATCAGATGGAAGGTTTCTTAAGAATAGAATGTAGAGTGTGTTTAATGAAAAATGGCACCGGCGGTTTCCCCCATCTCTGTGTAGTATACATTGTGGGTGTGAAACAGAACACTGTCAATGCCAGAGGTTTAAAAGTTATGGATTATGTATATGTGTAGTATCGTGTACCGTTGTTCCTCTGGTTATTTAGCCGCCGGGCCCCTAATGGTACCCAACGTTGTCTACACTCTGCCCCGTGGAGGCAGACCGGGTACCCAATAGTTTAGAAATAATTTACTCTGGGAGGTCCTGCCACCTAGTTTCCTGAGATTTCAGTGGCTAGGACCTTAAAATAAATAAATAAAATGAAATAAAAAATGATTAAATAAAATATGAAATAAAATAAAATAAAAGGAGGGGGGGGGAAAACGCTAGAATTCGTAGCCAAAAGTCGTGCGAGGTTCAATTTTGATGTTTTGGGTGTACTCCAACTGTTTTTTGGAAAATGCTGTGTAGGTGATGTCAGGTAGAGTGAGGGAGGTAGACTGAAGACTAGGGGGGGACGATAGACAAGACGACCCCAGTGGTCAGTGAGGCCTGTCCAGGCCCCCTTGCAAGGTATTTCAAAGTATTTTATTATTTTCTGCAGGCAGGGAGGGGAATAGAGTATAAAGTAAATCGAGACAGGGAGCTCGATTTAGATCACCAATAAGGCACTTTGCAGCAGAGCTGCACTGTAAAGTCTAGTGGTCCGGTGGTCTTGCCTCCACAGGGGTGATCAGGCAGTTGTCGTGGTAGTTTAAGAGTTGACGTTTAATTGATTACTTTACTTTAGAAAGAGTATAAGTAATTGCAATGGAACGATAATTGGATGGGAGGGACTTGTCACCCTTTTTAGGAACTGGCTGGATATGAGCAAATTTCCAAGCAGAAGGAAAAACACCTTTGGAACAAGAAAGTGAAAAAAGGCGGCAAAGAATAGGAGTAAGTTTAGGAGCACAGGTTTTGAGAACAAGTGGAGAAATACCATCAGGACCTGGAGCTTTCTTAGCATCGAGATTCGTCAAAATCCTTCTATCCTTTTGATGGAAGACTACAGGAGGCATTTAATAGAACGTGTTGTTAATGGTGGGAGGTGTTTTACCAAGATCATTAATACATGAGCTGGAAGAAAAATGGGATGCTAGCAGGTCAGCTTTATCCTTGGCTGAAGTGACAACAGAACCATCTGGTTTGGACAGAGGTGGGAGCAGAGATGGGTAAAATTTGCGGCCAATAGCTTTGGCAAGAGACCAGAATGCTCGGCTACCATTAGGATATGAAGCAAGTTTTCTATTCTTAGCCTGTTCAAAATCTAGTTTGGACTGATTAATAACTGCGTTACAATTGTTGCAAGCTTTGGTGTAGACAGAAAATGAAACAGAAGAATTGGAAACAAGCCAATTACGATATGCAACGTTCTTCTCTTGAACAGCCCTAGCACATTAATTGGAAAATCAAGGTTTAGATAAAGGATGAGATTTTAAAGTGGAGTGTGGAATAAAGGATTCCATTCTACAAGAATAATTTCACTGACACGATCTAAGCAAACATTGACATCAGATTTTGCATCTTGTAATGCCAAACAATATGAGGTTGGGAATAGCCTTGAAATAAAGGCTCCATTGGAGAAGAGACAATCACTAAGTTGTGATCTGAGGTACCTACAGGACCACTCACTTCGACTATGTACTTCGAAGGGTTGTTTGTGAGAAAAGGATCAAGCATGTTGGCTGTATGGTTAGGATTGTCTGGTATTCTTGTAGGTAAATGAACAATCTGTGCAAGGTCATCAGAAATTACAAAAACCTCAGCATCTCGACCAGATGAGTCGAGTCGGTGTGAGTAGAAAACGGAAGCCAGCTGGAGTTGTGAACATTAAAATCACCAAGTAAATTACCTCACTGTTAGGAAAGTTGGACTGGAGAAAGTCAAGTTGCAAAGAGAGGAAGTCAAAGAGCTCCAAGTGATTAGTGGAATTGGTAGACAGTAGAAACCAGAGATGAATTGGACACAATGAGGTAGAGAGATTTTAAGCCAGAAAAGATCGAAAAAAGGAGATTCCAAATTACCAAGTCTGATAGGGAATATCGGAATGGACATATGCAGAAGTACCACCTTTGAGGCGAAAGGAATCATACAGCAAATAATTTGGGCAACTGAGATGAGCAGTATTTGAATCAACCGATAACTGAGATTCTGTCAGAAATAGTACACGGGGTTTGACAGACTGCAAGTGGAAATGGACATCATTGAGATTAGAATTGAGACCATGTATATTTGTGAAATGAACTAGGAAGTGTGTGAGGTTTAGATATTTTCGCAGATAAGCTTATTAGTTTGATAATTCATGGTGTGTTTAATAGTAAGAAAAAGTGGGGGGGGGGCATGCTGTATGACGTAATGAAATTTTTGGATATGGCATACACATGGTAAGAATATACCCAGATCCTTGACATAACGTGGCCTCGACAATGCCCCCCGCATGCACACTACTTAGACTCCCTCCAGTCACTATCTGGCTGATGTTATGCGGTTTTTAGGAGCATTAGCAACTAAGGCCATATTGCTCCGGGATATGCGGTGGTCATTCCCTGACCTTTCCGCATCCTCCGTATTTGGTGGTGACGGGCTCGAACCCCGGTCTAATCAAGAAGCGTGTGCTACGCACTGCTGCTCTTTCCCACCTGGCTACGGAGGCGCCTCTATCTGGCTGAGTAGAGGTAGTAAGATTATACACTAGCTGATCCGGAAGCCTCCTAAAGAGTTACCAATAGGTTCGGTCCGGTCCGGTTTACTAACTAGTGGCCTGCCTACGAACACAGTTTTAGAGCAGTACCCTCGAAATGTAAGGAAGATTGGATCTCGCTATGATGTTCATCATAACCTCAAGTCATCAGTCATACTGCATGATGGAAGAGATGGGGACAGGTTGACTGGAGCTTAGCTCTAGAGACTAAACATGGGTTCCACCACTTTAAGCCTGCAATAAGCAAAGTGGTGGTATTGCACCGGTTGTGAGAATCATCTACCACCTTGTATTGCCTGGTAACACAGAGGGTTGGCATTCCTCCATGTGGTGTGGGCACCACACCTAGACCCCTGCTTACGTTGGTTCACACCTGGGTAGTCACCCAAAGTGTGCTTGTGCATGGGGGGTTATATTCAGGATTACTACCAGTCTCACCATCGTGAATGTGCAAGCAGATTTGGCTGTCACAGACCGTCCGGACTTCGCCGAAATTGGGTCTACTTGACTTGAATGGCACCCAAATATCAGTTCCTTCAGCGTTTTAGACTCCCAGGTAGCAAGTACAGCTTGTCTGGCATATCTGAGAAAATGTCTGTGATAACCTGAAGGACCAGTTCAAGGAATAACTGACAAACGTTTGGAGTAAATGAGTGGGTGAAATGCAAAAGGTTTTGAGTGATGCTGTATAAGCTTGCTTTCTTGCATTATATGCCTCTACTATTGCTAATCTTTCATTTTCTTAAGGTCCTGTCCACTGCCTATTTTGATCAGTCAATGCTTACGAGGTATTGATCCAGTCGTCCTTACTTCAAATTCAATAAGGGTTTTAGGCGCAATTTAAGCCATATAGAGCTGTGTGTCTGTAAATTGCACGAGTTCAGTGATCGATTTTGTTTACTGGAAGAAAAACCAGGTTCTAGAAGAAAAAAACCATGCTACTCTTGCCTGAGACTGACTCAGCCCCATAAAATTTCCTCGCATCATTGACAGGATTCAAACTCATCTTTTCCACCCAGTGTGGGGACGACAGTGATAACACCATTACCCAAAGGCTCAAAAAATACACCTAATTTCTAATTCTTAAGGTCCTAATCACTTCCTATTTTCATCATTGAATACTTACAAAGTATTGATCCAATCATCGTCCTATTCACTGAACAAACATTTACTGTACTAACTTTAAGATGTTCACTCAAGACTTCATCAGCAGTCTGCTTTCTGTGGTTGATTGCACAAAAATAACTAGCCTTATTTTCGTCTTTAATAGCCTTTGTATAAACTTTTGTCTTATTCTTCCAACCTTGAAACATGATTTTCTACATGCATCTGAAGAGCTGTTTCCTCCAATTCTTTCGAAATGTCAAAAAATCTGGCATATGAGTTCTTGATATACTCATGAGTCAAAAACATTGACCATATATCTACACTGAAAGGACAGAATTCATGGGATACGATACCTCGTTCCTGGGCAACATGACGCTGTCACCCTCTTGCTAGCGATCAAACCCACAGAATGCAGTACGCTGCATTCATATAGACAGTAATTCGATGTCAGTAAGGATAAATGTTGTAAGTTAAACGACTTTGATAGTGGGTGCCTGATGCATGGGTCACTCTTTCATGGAGGTGGTACAGAAATTGCACTTCCCCCATTTGACAGTAGCAAATGTATCGGGAATATGCCATTTCTGGAATAACATCTCACGGACAGCTATGGAAGGTGAAAGTGACTGCCAACATGTCTCGCACTGTTTCAGCCAACTGGAGAGTGATAGTGGCACAAATCATCGCCGACTTCAACAAGGGAGGCACCAGAAATGCCTCCACTAAGACCCTCAGGTGATCATTAGCCAAAATAGGTTATAGGAGCCGCAGACCCACCAGTCCTATTACCAACACCGTGACACTACACCTCAACTGGGCAAAAGAATGGCACTGCAGCTTGGATGATTTGAGAAGGGTCTCCTTGTCCAATGAGTCCCATTGTATTATTTCAAGCAGACTGGAGGGTGCACATTGGTGAAAACTGTATGAAGCTATGCACCCGTCATATCAACAAGGAACTGTTCAGGCGGGTGGATGGTCAGTAATTCTGGGGCATGTTCAACTGGCACACATTGGGACCTCTGGTGTGTAGACGCATCTCTGAATGGTCCAGGTTACGTGTCATTCTTGCAGATCATCTGCATGATAACCACTTGCATTCAGTATGGCATTGATTCCACCAGACCATGAAAGGTGTACTTAGGTACCGAGTCAGCTGGACAGAAAGACATGAGTTTGGCAATGGAGTGTAGTGAGGCATTGATGTAGACTGGCAAATGCTACATCCACCATATCCTACAAATGTTCAATGGGATTGATGTTGGGGGAATTTGGCTGAGCATACAGAATGCTTCGGTACAATGCTGAAACCATTCCTGCACAATGTGGCCCTTTGTGACATAGAGCATTGTCTTGTTAAAATAGTCCATCTGGATATATAGTCACTACTTAGGGCAAAGCTTCGTCCAAAACAATGTTGAGGTAGGACCTGGCAGTCAGTCCACGATCAGCCATTTTTCACCTATTGGCCCAGAGCAGGACGGCCTACATTCACAACCACAAATGAGGTATAGTTATCAGCCACTGGCCCAACAACTGCTGTTCTATCCACCCTTGAAACACTAGAGTACTCTGCTAACAGTCCACAAAATTTCCAGTTTCCGTGATACTGCTACACTTCGACTGGTTCCTAACAATCATCCCCTTTTCCAATTCTGTCAGGTCACATCTCTTGCCCATATTGGTCAAGTATTTTATAGAAACTGCATACCACGAACATTGTAGTATCATATTTGTTGGTTCTTGCCATAATAGGTGTGGATGCCATAAATCAGCCATTCCTCCCTGCCTATCCACTAGGCTGGGAGGACTGGCTGATTGCTAAAACAATTGGGTGATCATTGTTATACACATGCTAAACGTTAGTCTGAAAACTTTAAAAATGTACAAATCCAGTATAAACAAAACTGCTTAAACAAGAACAATAAAATGTACATAATACAATGTGCACAAATAAGCCACACTGAACTCTGCCAAGAATTCAAATAATCAATACATATAAACTTGCCTCAACTGATAGCCTTGACTTAAGGCACAGAATTGCATAAGAAAATATTCCTGAAACTTACTCAAACACCCATTCGGTGGAAGAACCCTTCCCCCTTGCTGCTGGAGGACAGAACTTCCTTCCAAGAGTGCTCCTGGAGATAGTCAGTTCTGTATAATGCGGTACATGTGTTTTTTCCGTTTACCGACATTTTTTTTTTTTGGATTGTAGAATTTAAAACAGTAAAAAAAGATAAGCAATCAACAATGTCAAACATGGGATGCACAAATTGCACAAGTGAGACAAGTTAACACAGCTTAAAAAATGGGAATGAAGAGATTCTGAAAATTTGTTTTTATATAATTGAAGATTTCATGGAAAGGGACACATTCACCATAATAACTCACACAATTCCAGCTAGCGGTATTATCACAAATGCAATAAGAACGAGTTTACTACCCATTTATAATTAGATTGCACCAACAGAAAAGCTCAATGAATCGGGAACTGCAAATTGTTTTCATGTTAGTGACCTCCAGAAATGTGCTCCTCCACTCATACACTATCACACCTCACGAAACTTGTTTGAACAGAAAAATGTGAGCTCCGAAAAACGTGAGTCAGCCTACAATATCACCCGTTATCTTGCGAATACAGGAAATGACAAGTGTCTCCAACCAATATAACACATTTGACATTTTTTGATACGTAACCTTGTTGTATTACTGCACAGGTAGCTGCGTTCAGCTTAGTGCTGGGTTTTGCATTCACCTAGTGTTACTCGCAGACAAAATTGCATTATACTCACATGAGCCAATGCGAAAATCATGTTATACTCACATGAGCCAATGCGAAAATCATGTTATACTCACATTGTTTCCAAATATCAGTCATGTTGGAGCAAATTTGTGCTGCAAAAATACGCATTATAGCAGAACTGACTGCATAAAAAACAAAGCAAAATCAGTTGAATTTAGAGAAAAAAAAGTTGCACTTTTACAAATAATGCCTCAGCAAACTTCTTTGGTACTTTATCTGCAACAAAGGACTGAGCCCTCCTGGGCCAACAGAAGTCTTGGATAACAGGACCTGACTATTTTTCATCAATTTTGATAGATATAGGATTCATTTTTTACACTGTAGAGTATTCATTACATACAATAATTGTAATAAACACTGTGTACAGAGTAATAAACTAAATTAATTTTTTTTGTAATTTTAATCTTTCTTACGGCATTCAATAAAACTTTAAAATTTCGGAATGCACCAATTAGTTGATATATATAGCATAAAAATCTGTACTGTGCTGTTAATTTACATGCAAAGCATTCCAATTATTTCAGATTTAAGCTAAGATGGTCGCTAAAGACAAGATTGAGTGTATGCTTTAATTAACCTTGAAACATCATGGTTGCTATTTTGCAGTTTGAGCTTGATTGCAAGTTTTTTAACTACACACTATTGTGTAAATAGACTAAACACTATCGTATACTGTACCACCCATTTCCTTTCATTTTTTCAATTAAAGCTAATGCTCAGTTAACAGAGACTTAATAACTAAGGTACTACCATATGATGATTCGTAATAACTGATTCCCAATAACCTGCCGTGGCAGAATGTCAACACTAACAAGAAAAAGAATATTAAAGATTATTAAATATTATATTACTTTGATATTAGTAAAATGAAAGATACAAAATATTTATACTTTAAATTAATAATTCAATTTATGAATTAAAAGCCAAAGCTTTTTTCAATTTATCACAGATACAGTATATTTTATATAAATTTTTCTTATAAATTTGGTGTTGCAAGGTGCTTTATTACCAGAAAAAATATTTCCGCTGATGTTTATTGTAGTATGCCATTAGATGAAAGCTTAGACTATTTCTTGCCATTCTGTTTAAATAATCGTGGAGAAGAAACTATGCTTTGTAGCAAATGTCTACCTTTAGGGGCAGATATTGGTGACCTACAGGATTTAATTCTTGGATTATGTAACTCTTCAAGGCACTTCCATTTGCTGGACAGGGATAGACCGGTAGTTACAAGTGGGACTCCCCCATAACAACACTCACCAGATTTATGGACTTACAAAACCGAAACAGCAAACACTTATGTAATTTGGGGGTGGGGAGAGCAATGTAAACTAATAATGTAAATTATATTTCTAAAAACGTGTTTAACTTGCCACCTAATGCCTGAAAAACATATATGAAGTTTAACACGTTGAGTTGAGAGTAATTTGTTTATGTAAGAGCTTGATGTGTTAGAAATCAGGATCAAGAATTGTGTGATCACCTTCCAACATTTGAGTTTTATCAGCTTGTGAACACACATTTTGAGACACAATGCATGATAAATTATATGAACCAGTGAATTAGGCCCAAAATAGTAAATGAACTATTTAGTAACTGCATGAAATAGTTACACAGACATTTATGATAAATGTTCAGTAATTACTTGAAACAAATTTTGAAGTCAAAAGACTTAAGGTCATGCATGTTAACTAATACAGAAGTAGTTATCTCATTTGAAACCATGCAATGCTGATATTACCTTTTGCATGTTACTCATCAAGGCAGTTTTGCTCGAGTGTGAGTTAATAAATGTCTTCTATGATGAGCTGATGTTGAAAATGCCTTGCCGCATATATCACATGAGAAAGATTTTTCCTGAGTATGAACTAATAAATGTGATTTAAGATTAGCTGACTGTGAAAATGTTTTGCCACATATTTCACAAGGGAATGGTTTTTCCCGAGTGTGAACTAATAAATGTGTTCTCTGCTGACCTGACGTTGAAAATGCTTTGCCGCATATTTCACATGTGAAACGTTTTTGCTGAGTATGAACTAATAAATGTGTTCTGAGACAATCTGCTCTTGAAAATGCCTTGCCACACTTTTCACAAGTGAAGAGTTTCTTCTCTGTATGGACTAATAAGTGTGTTTTCAGACTACCTGATTGTGAAAATGCCTTCCCACATATTTCACACAAGAAGGCCTTTTCCTGAGTGTGAACTAATAAATGTACCCTTAGATGACCTGATTGTGAAAATGGCTTACCACATATTTCACAACTGAAGGGTTTTTCTTGAGTATGAACTAGCAGGTGTGTTTTCAGATCACTTGGATATGAAAATATCTTTCTACAGAAGTTACATATCAGATGACTCTGCTTTCTACGAACTTTTTTTTTTCTTGCTTTAATACATTTTTCCTTTACAAATGTCTTTCTTTCAGTAGTTGGTTTTTGTATAATGTAATTTTGTGTACTTGTCAACTGTGCCATTGAATTTTCACAAGCATCTGCTATTTTATACAAAATTTTTTCTTTTTGTAAAACATCTGCTTTCTTAATTTCAATGTCAGACATTTTTAATGAAATTATTTATTTTTCCTATTGTATGGCTGTTTGAAAAACAGGAACTGCCAACATTGTCATTCTCTTATTAACTGTTTCATTTCTTTGCATTAATAATTCATTTCCTTGAATCTGAAAGAAAAAAAAAAATGAAGACAATAAAGTTGATATATATATGGCAACAACAAATAACTATTTATCTAGAAACAAGGTCCATCACATAAACAAATAACCATTACTTTAAAAAAAAAAACTGTAGGATTACAGTAAGATGTTCAACACTATTTTAGAGTTATTCATATCTATAAATCCTGCTGTGAAATTCATTCTTATTTTATTTATTTTATTTTTTTGCACTTATAAATTTTTTTTAATTTCCTTACAATAGCAGAATGGCCTTTTATTTTTGATTTTAAACTTTCAATGCTAAGTGAAAGTTCAGAGACATTCTTTTTTTTCCCCTCCTGAGTTTAATAGTTAAATTACTGGTGTTTTGCATTGCGACTATTATGCCATATTTGCAATAATTTGGTTTCTGTTCACTCTTCAATAAGATGGTAATACTATAAAAATGACTCAAGTTCATGACAGTCACACACAAGGGGGACGTAATTTTAAACTGGAAAGGGAATTGCAGAATAGATGGGCAAAAATTTGCATTTGGTGAGAATAATTAACTGTTTGAATAAAATTCTATCTAGCATTGTGGAGGTGGGTAAATTGAATATCTGAGAAAGGTTTGGACAAATTATTCAGATGAATGGGCAAGTGATTTTTTTTTTTTTTTTTTTTTTAAATAGGCTGGTACTCAAAGTTTTACTTCCTTGCTTCATGTTGGCAATACTAAGAGGAATTCTTAGAGGAATAGCAGAACTGAGATGATTTTAAAAAAATTTTTAAATTTTCATTTATTCTTGAAAACAGCTGAGGCCAGTAGAATTTACACATTTGTTGTGACTGTACACAGTACTGCCATAAATACTGTCACATGTGTTACTGCATGTGGCTACATGTAGTAGCAAAAATAAAGACACAGAAACTCAAAAGTCTGAGTTTATTCTTGAACATCCAACAAATGAAACAACATTCATTCAAAATGTCCCCCCCCTTGTTTTTTTACACATAACCTCAACCATTCTGGCCATTCATCAATAGAAGTACGCACAACATCCAGTTGGAAATTGGCCACAGCATGCTCCAGTGATCTCTTCAGGCTCTCCAATGTGGCATGCCTTTTACCACAGACCATCCGTTCCAAAATAGCCCACAGACAGTAATCAAGTGGATTAAGATCTGGGCTGGCAGGAGGCCATTTGTCATGCTCGATGAACCCAGGCACATCCTCTTTCAGCCATGTTTGGTGATCTTTGCCTTGTGGGCAGGCGCCGAGTCCTGTTGGAAGAACCAGTGCTGACCACTGAAGAGAGTCTGACTGAGGAGTTTCACATGCAGCTCCAGAATATCATTCAGGTGCACCCTTGCACTGGTTCACCCCCCCCCCCAAACACAAAAATGCATCTTTGTTACACCTCCGTAGGAGACCCCCCACCAAAGCTCTTTTTTTTTTTTTTTAAGGAGCATTGGCAACTAAGGCCAGGCCATATTGTTCTGGGGATATGCGGTGGTCATTCCCTGACCTTTCTGCATCCTTCGTCTTTGGTGGTCATGGGCTCAAACCCCGGTCTAATGAAGAAGCGTGTGATATGCACTGCTGCTCCTAGCATCACTGATGCTAGATGATGACCCCTTTCAACCCTTTTAATGGGCTGATATGCCTCTGCAGGACTATGGGCATACACCTTGTCATTTTGATGGTTGTACCTCTCCTCAATTGTAAAAATCTTTTCATCTGTGAAGAGTATCTCTCGATGCTTACCATTCGTGTACTGACACTGCAGTTCCTCTGATCTTTTTTCCCTCCATTCCATCAGAGGTGGAGTTAGGCACTTTCTTGTTCTCCTGCTGTAGACACTCATTCCTAGATCACTTTTGATTATGCCTGACATCGATCTTGGTGATATTTCCATTTCTATGGATGTGATTTTCTGTTTTTGTAGGGGATTCATATGAATTCTGTTCTTCACCTCCTTGATAGCTGCAGGAGTCCTCACAGTTCTTGGGCAGCCGGACCGGCAGCTGTCATCAATTCTCTGTTGTTCATTATACTTATCAATTGCCCTGTAGACAAATCTTTGGCTTATTCCAAGTGGTTTCAAAAGTTTGAAAATGATAGGTGCATCATGTCCTGCCTTATGAAGATCTATGACAGTAGTCCTGTTTTCTTTATCTTCCCATTCCATTTTCATTGATGATACCTGTTAAATAAAACTATACATTAGTACTACACCATGAGGCAAAACCCACAACTCTGTGATATCATTTTCTATTTTTACGAGAGTCTTACTTTTGTGACAGTACTTACAGTAGTACTGTGTATATACATGGAGTTAATTATTAAGGCGGTGAGATTTCTGTGTCATGGTTTGCAATGGTCATTGCATTTTTCAGAGCACACTGACTGAAACACCAGCCATGCATACTAATCACTATGGCTAACCCAAAAAGATTTACGATATTTCTTTAATCGTGAATATATTATGCCAAAAGCAAACAGTAATGTACACAAGTAAATCAACAACTTGGAATTTCTAATCCTGTTAGATTTACTTACTGTGTATGTTTATATAATCGCTGTTTTCTGTTTAATGAGGGCTTCTTCCCTGGACAGATTTCATTCAGTACGCCTCACAAAATACTGCTATCACAACTTTTTTGCATTAGCATCTAAAAATTTCTTGAAGTTAGTTAGAATGGTTTTGAACTGTAATGTCATATACCAAAATTTAAAAAAAAAAAAATTAATGAAGTCGTTTCAGACAAAAACATTATTTACTGTCATGAAATAAACTGAAAAATTGACACAAACATTTAGTTAACACTTTTCATAGTCTTAAAATAATTTTCTTCAAGAGGTCTCAAAACACACTATTCCTCTACCTAGGATCTAACTGTAACCACCCAGATGAACAGACCTTTAAGAATTAATCAGGTTATCAACAGGATTCAAATCAGGGGCAAATAACTACACTGTCACAGAAGACAAAAATATCACACTTTAAGACAACTGGTTCATGACCGTTTTTTTTTTTTTTTTTTTTTTTTTGAGTATTTACATTACTTTTCAGTTTTCACAGTATAACTGGTTGGGAATTAAGAATATTTAACAAAGAGAATTTAATGGTTTGATGCCACTTTGGCATTCTCTTGTGACATTTTTCAATTGTTTACAATAGCTTGATCACTGTGCTTAGTTACGCATGTGACCAGGACGTTTTTTAACACAAACAATTATCGTGGTGTAATAATTAGCAATTAACTCTTAATGGGATTTATCCTGAGCTGTTTTCTAAGAAAACATTTCCTGATATGCTTTCCAAACTGAGGATAAAAAATGGGGTATAAAACACATCTCCAAATAAAATACTGAAAATCTAGCCTGACATTAATATGTAATGCCAATTGCTTTTAAATGAAATTAGCATACCAGATATAGTATGAAATTTAAGATGTTTAATGAGTTCTGTTTGCGGTATGCATACCGGTCACATTTATTTAAAATCGCACTGCAACTAATTTTACATTAAGAGAGGAAAGAAAAAAAAAATAATAATAATAAAATACTTGCTTTTAAATTTTATATCCCATACAGTTTGATTGAGAAGCTGTATGCTGGCCTCCGTAGCCCAGTGGTCAGGAGCGGGAGTGCATTAGCATACACTCTTTGAGTAGACCAGGGTTCAAGTCCCTGACTGCTAAATACGGTCGATTTGCCAACCTGCACTGGACCAGCGTGGCAGATTATGGTCCATTTCCTTCAGCATGAATTGTTGAGGAGGCTTCCATCCTGCAGTGGGTTGATAATGGCTGCAGTTTACCTTTACCTTATACCAGCATTACCCAAACTTGGGGGACCAGCTTTTTCAGTACCATTTTTTGCAGCACAAAAACATAAAAAACAACAAAAAAAAGAATCACTTTTGCTCTTTATTTAATAGCTACCCATTGGCATGCACATATTCCCAGCCTTTGCCCCCCCCCCCCTAAATATTTTCGGTACCACTACAGTGTGCATTCTACGCGCACGTTTTTACTATAGCACGCGTTCTAGATTTGGTGTTGCGGTTTTAATCATTTCGGTTGCGCAATTCTTTCATATATATATTTTAACTAATGTTTAAATGAAAAAATGGCACAACTAAGCATTAATGATAATACATATTCTACTTCAGATTCACTTAGTTCGCATAGATATTTCATATAATATGTAGGGATATTCGCATAAGAGTTTACTAACTTCTCATATTAAATTATAGTTTTATTCAGTAACGGTAATAAAGATGAGTGTAAAAATTAAAAATGAAACATTTTTTTTTTTTTTTCGAGACCTGAGATTTGAGGCCCCCTCTATTTAAGAGGCCCCAGTGCGCGCCTGTGCGGAAATCCGCCACTGTCTACGATCCTGCCCACATACGCTGGTTGGAAAAGAAACTAAGGCCATGAGGCATCACTGTACAGTGTGAATTCGTAACTTCCAGGTTACTACGAGAGCATACACACGCCATTATGCACTCGTACGCCAATTTATAATTTTACGCAACTAACTGAACTCCGTAAACTTACCAGATTAAGGTGGAGCTATATTCTTGTTAAGTGTGAAACACAATACACATAAATTCTTAAGAAAGTATATAATTTGACATTCAATCAAAGTAACAGATAGAAAACGCAAACACCGAAACCATCACATTACTTTAAAAATAAATAAATAAAATAAATTGTTATGGCAGCGCCCCCTCACTCATTCCAAGTCGAAAGAGAATCATTAATTTCATAGTTAATTATTTTCCCATCTTACAACGAAAAATAATATTTATTGTAGATACACCATAGTTTGAATCGTTTTTAATTGTATCTCATATTGTGGCTACCTTCACAACGAGATACCAGGTATTGCACTACTTCGAATAAGTAACGTTTCTCAAAAAGACTACTGTTATTTATTCTCAGTGGACACCACCACCCAGACGGTCACTGTTTCAAAGCTGTTGGCCTATCGTCGGTGGGTGGGCAGGTACCCAGATAATGGGTACCTCCCCACCCACTTTGAAGATTCGATGCGCTTCGCGCATCGAATCTTCAAATAACGAACATTAACAGAAGTTTTATCTTCGGCTTCTTTCTTGATGGACTGTTTTATTCTGAAATGAGTACACTGTCTCCTGCTTAAGCTACATTTACACGGTGCTTTTTTCTGCAACGTAGCATGCGTTGGTGGATGCAACAACGCATGTATTGTGGATGCAACAACGCATGTATTGTGGCGCAAGAAGCACGTGTTTACGGTTGCATGCCTCATGCTGTTTACACAAGGCATGGTTCTTTTCTTGCTACTCTTCTGGTCTATTAAATGATAACTTTTTTTCCATTTTATTTTTAACTGTTTTTAATCAATCACAAGCTTCTTGAATACCTTGGTAATTTTTCCATTTTCGCCTGTTCTGTTGTGCAGGCTGTAGCTCCACGAAAATAAAGATACTGTATTTTCCTACAGTCCGTTGTTTCTCAGTGTCAGTCGTAACAGTCATATCTTCAGTATAGTCTTTAGCCGTCTGAAAAATGACAAAAAAACAATTCAGCTTTATACATAATAAACACCAATAATTTTTATTTTCTGTTGTTTTTTTTCTTTTCTTTTCAGCTCTCATGTGTGAGATCCGAAAAGAAAAAATTCACATTGCCGAAGATATTGTGCTTACTTGCGTATACGTACGCAAGACAGAGAGATTACCACTCTCTGTCTTCTCCCCCTCAGCCATCCCTTTATCCATTGGAGGCAAATTGCTGCTATGGATAAAGAGATGGCTGAGGGGAGAAGGCAGAGAGTGGTAATCAATGGACACTGTTCATCGTGGACTAATGTTATCACTGGAGTCCCTCAGGGTTCAGTGTTGGGTCCATTGTTGTTTTCTGTATTTATAAATGATAATGATGATCGTATATCAAGCTTAATGTCCAAGTTTGCAGACGATACAAAGGTTGGCAGGGTTGTCAAGGACACTACTGACACTATGCTACTGCAACAGGATCTGGAAAGGTTGAGCAGATGGGCTGAGAGGTGACAAATGAAATTTAACATTGACAAATATAAAGTACTACATATGGGAAAGAGTAACCCCAGAACAACGTATCAACTCTGTGGTACTACACTGACAGTAGTGGAGAATGAAAAGGACCTGGGGGTAATTGTGCAGGCAAATATGAAGTTCTCTGAGCAGTGCAGACGGGCTGCAAGAGTATCTCATGGTGTCTTGTCAATGATATACAGGAATTTTTCTAGCGGGAATAAGGAGGTGATTATTCCCTTGTATAAAGCAATGGTCAGGACACACCTTGAGTACTGTATACAGGTCTGGAGGCCTCATTTCAAGAAGGATGTAGAGCTGCTCGAACGAGTATAGAGAAGGGCAACAAGATTAGTGAATGCAACAAAGTGTTGCTCTTATGAAGAAAGGCTTAGGTTTTGCAAATTACAGTGTCTGGAGACCAGGCACCGGCGAGGTGATCTGATAGAGGTGTATAAAGCCTTGAATGGTTTGAGCATGCTCAATGCCGATGGGATCCTTCCTCTTGTTCAGAATAATCCTGAGAGGGCATAAATTCAAATGGAGGAAAGACAGATGTAGGATAGATGTGCGGAAATTTGCCTTTAGCCAGCGGGTAGTTGGTTGGTGGAAGAGACTTCCATCCCTTGTTGTGAAAGTTGATAGCCTAAATAAATTTAAGGCTCAGCTGGACAGGTATTTCGAACGAACGGAGGGGTGAAATGGGAGTGTTTTTTTTTTTTTTTTTTTTTTTTGGCTGATGCTGCATAAGCTTGCTTTCTTGCATCATATGCCTCTACTAATGCTAACTTCTTAAGAAGAAACTCGGCTTCAAGACAACTGTACAGACCAGCGGGAACATTAGACCTGGAAAACACTGATGAAGGCTTACTGACAGAAGGTGATTGGAAGAAGGTTATTGAGAATGACAATTGGTTTAAAAAAAAATCTACGGATAACGGCAAGAAAACGTACGGATGCAAAATGATTCTAAATAATTTCATGAATTATTTTATGTCAAACGAAGGCCGTGTTTTACGACAATGTCGTCATTTCTTGTTTCTCTTCAGGCCCTTAGCTCATCTCCTTCTAGCATAAACAGAAGATATTTATAAGAGAACCAACTTACACTGCTAGACAAAATTAACAGGACAAAATGCTTTTTATATTTTATTGTGAACAGTGTCGTCAAAGGCGAATATTTGATATAATGGGCATCCCTGGATGCAAATTGCTAGTGTCCAATAGAAATCGCTCTACCTCCTTACAGAGCTGCACATTCTTCATGCCTATAAAAACATGGATTGCGACCACATCACTTCATTCCCGTTTTCTTGGCTGACTCAGTGGGACAGCTACATACCCAGTACTAAGGATAGCAAATCATTGTAGTTTAGGTGATTCTTTGAGATGGTGGGCCGTTGGATGACTTGAAGCTGGACAATTGCAGGCAGAGGCAGAACGTTGGCTTCATGAGTCATGCAATCTCATCTCGACGCTACGGACGCAGTTACCATTACAAGATCTGGCCAATGGCACCCGAGGGCTACATCAACCAGAACAGACAGCTATCTGGCTCTAACAGCAAGACGGAACCATACGATTTCCTGCCATCAACTGTCTCTTGAGGTTGCTGTGGCTGTGTGAAAACATTTAAAATCGGACTGTGTTAAGAAAGATCAATTCAAATGGACTATATGATGCCAGTGTTTTGTGTCCCATTAACCCCAAATCACCGAAACTAGTGCCATGAACTGGATTTGGAGCCCTGACAAATGGCGACAGTTCTGTTCTCAGATGAGTCCAGTTTTATCCTACAAATGGATTGTAGACGTTATTTCATCTGGAGACAAGGAATGCAATATCATATCTCCAACATCAGAGAAAGGGTCACTTACAATGGAGGCGGTGTTCTTGCGTGGGACAGAATAATGAGCAACGGCCACATCCCTCTTCATGTTTTTTAATAGGGATACCATAACTGCCCAGAAGTACCAAGAAAAGATCCGTGAACCTTATTTGAGACTTTTTAGGGGTGCAGTTGGCCCAGATTTTATTTTCATGCATGACAACGCCACTGCACGTACAGCTCAAGTGTTGGATGAAACTGAAGATATCCAATGACTGCAGTGGCCAGCACGATTACCATACGTAAATCCGATCGAACATGTGTGGGGCGTCACACTACATGTCAACAGGCAACTCATCAGTCACTTACTGAGCTAAGGTTTGCACTGGTGGAAGAATGGGATTTGTCCCGTCTTGTAGACACTCTAATGTCGAGCATGGTTCATTGCTGTCAGACCTGTTTAGTCACTGGATGGGATCACAAGCCATACTAATATGATGTGACCCTATTTTCCAGCATCTTATTATTATTATTATTATTATTATTATTAGCCACACAGTGCAAGGAAGCCTTGACTTCTGGAATGTGACCTCTTTGGTAATTCTTATAGAACCTCTATAAATGTCCTTTACCCTTCCGACGTTTCTTGCTCTCCTGTTTTCATTGTTATTCTTTGGTACACCACCATACCAAATGTTTTTTCTGCTTCATCTTCAGAAGAACCACTTTTTCCTTAATCACTTTTTTATTAATCAATGTTCTTAGTGAAAATAAAACCATAGGCCAGGAGTTCCCAACCTTTTTCAAGCATCAAAATTTTTCTTTTAATTTTTAAAATACTTTAAATTATTATTTTTTTTTTTTATTACGATGCATTCTCTCAATGTGCTCTTTCATCTTTGATGGCTTCATAGCATCGTTAGTAAATGTTTTTTCACAGATGAGACATAGAAGCATTGTATCATTTCCCGGTGTAGAAATAAACCCTAAGCTTAAATAAAATATTCTTGGGAATACTGCCGGCACTTTCTTTTTGGTACTGACATATTTATTAAATTCCTTAATAAAATAATCAAAAATAATGAAGCAATCACGTCTGACAAATAATTGTTATTTATATATACTTACAACTATTCGCACAAATTAATATATTTTTATAAACTGCGTCTACCATAAAATAAATATAAAACTAATGTATGTTTACATTTCGAACTTACTCATTGCACTCTAAATCCATACTATAACTCTGGTCACTGAAACAAGAGAAATTGCACTTGATGGTCACGTGAACAGTTCACGTTCCCGTATTACATTGTGCAACTTGCTTGCTGCACAAAAACACTAAACCAGACTTCTGAACAATATGAAAATTTTAAAATAAATGAATTTAGTTAAGAAAAATGTATATAAAAAAAATTAAATACAATAACACAACATAGATCTTATTTAATCGACCACTAATAGTTCATTGACCCCCCAAAAGATCCCTAAAGGTTCAACAACCCCATTCAAATTTTTGATGACAAAAATTTGATGCATTTATTTACCAATTTTAAATCTATAGAGTACTTAGCTAAATGCTAACTGCTGGAGAACGTCTCATCTTATTTTCTTAATTTTATTTTTATCAGCAGATCACCAAAGTGAAGTAATTTTCTGTAGTCTTCCACAAAATTTATTTTGTTCTGCACTCCACTCCACAATAGTGGAATTCCTACATAGAACAAAATACCTGGTCTTCAAAATTGAAATTCATCAAATTTATTTACTTTACTTCTGGCATTAATGTACAGAAGTATACATGCACCTTATACTGAGTGATCACTGAATTAAAATCACCTAATACTTCATAGGTCCTCCTTTTGCCCTCAGTACAGCAGCTATCCGACATGGCATTGATTCAGTAAGATGTTGGAAGTCTTCGGGAGGTATGGCCACCCAAGCTGTGTGTAATGCAGTCAGCAATGCAGGTGATTGGTGTATCCAGATGCCCGATATGCCTTTCCATACAGTCCCACAAGTGCTCTATTTAATTGATATCTGGGGAGTTCGGAGGCCAATTGATATGCTGGAAGTCAGAACTGTGTTCCTAAAATCATTCCTGCACAATAAGTGCCCAATGGCTTGGCGCATTGTCACCTTGGAAGACACCATTGCCATTCAGGAAAAAATGTAACATAGCGGGGGTGTACAGTCAGCAAGCAGGTGAGGATAGCGGAGACCACTAATACATTTTCCCACATGCACCAGGGCTCCAAGTTCCTGCCAGTGAAACATGCCCCACACCATACAACCGCCTTCAATAGCCAGCGCTTTTGATACCATGCATGATAGATGAATAGCCTCATGTTGTTGAGGCCAAATTTGTACACGACCATCCATGATGTGGAGTAAATAACTTGATTCATCCAACCAGACACCTTCTTCCAATGTTCTAACCTCCAACTTGCATGCTCTTTGCACCTGGCGAGTCTTTTATGAAGATGAACCTTGGTTAGGAGAGGATGCTGTAGGGGGTCATCTGCTGGTATAGTCCATATGTGCGACACATGGTCATGCCAGATATTGTTCCGGGTTGGCTCATGTTGTATTGGGTAGTCAACCCTTCAACAGTGGTGCACCTGTTCACCTGTACGAGTCGTCGGAGCCGACGCTCACCTCTAAGATAAACCTTTCAATGACCTTTGCAATTTTGCCGTTGGGTCGTTGTTTGACCATTTTGACACGTCCTGGTACACTTTAACTACTGCGGCTCTCAAACAACCCCCACCAGTTCAGCCATTTGGGAAATCGAGGCACCAGCTCATCGAGCACCCAAAATCTATCCTTTATCAAAGTCCGATAAATCCTTCCTTTTATCCATCACGCTAGGAATTTTACTACCTTCTGAATCACTGACACCTTATCTATGCTATCTAGGTCAACTAACTCCGGACTCTCGTATCTCACGTGGTCAACTGGTCACATTTAGTTTTCATAGGAGTGGTCATAATTCAGTGATCACTCAATGGATTTTTCTATTAGTAATACTAACTCATCCCATGTGTTATTCTTATTCCATGAGGATTCCCACCAGGCCTTGAAATCCCCGACAGCTTGCTTTTTAGGCTGCTGCAACTTTCCAATAGAAGCACATCTTTGCCTGTGGCTGCTCATAAACTGCTCAATAAAATTAACAGAACACGTAAAATACATGGCGACTTGTGCAGCTTGCGATGAAATGGGACAAAATTTTAGTATAATTATGTACCATAGAATAACGATGACATTAGGAGACAGCCACAAACTTTGGACAGGTAAAAGGGAGATTTATAGGGGAATGTATAAGTACTATCGAAAAGTTCACATTGCAGAAGTCAACACAAAATGCTCAAAAGTATGGTCACATAGTACAGTGTATTCCCTTTGACTAAATAGGCCTGCAGTGGTGAACCATGCTCGATATAAGGGTGTCTATAAGATTCTACAGCAACAAATCCCATCCTTACACCACACCTTAGTTACTGATGACCAAAGAGTTGGCAGTGCAATGCCAAAGGACATTTCACACATGTTCAGTCACATCAGATGTGGTGATCATGCTGGCCACAGCAGTAGTCGGATATCGTTTCAAGATGTTGCTCCACCACTTGAGATCCATGTGCAGTGGCATTTGCGCATAAAAACAAAATGTGGTCCAACTGAACCCCTAAAGTTGCACATGGGGTTCGAGGATCTGTTCACAGTACCTCTGTGTAGTTATGGTACCCCTGTCAAAAACATGTTACACTCATGCACTTCACCTTGCTGTAATGAAAGTGTTTTACATCAAAAAGTTGAAAGCAATGACTCTGATTCAGGAGGTAACGTAGCCGGAGCCAATCAGTATGATCTGCAAGATGTCTCTCCAGCAATTTTTAGTATAAGAAAAATTGTAAAACTAAATATATTTCTTGACGAAATGTCAGAGTATGAAAAAGGAGATATAATAAAATGATGCATGCATACTACCTGGGTAGTATGCATTACTCACACTTAACCAGCCTTTTTCATACTCTTTGACATTTTGTCAAGAAATATATTGATTAAACTATGCACACCATCAAGCATCTCTCACATTGTAAAGTTATACTTCATAACTGGGTTGTCACCATGGTAACAGGGTATCTGCCCACACACTGATGAAGCCAACCAGCTTCGAAACGGTGCCGTCTGGGTGGTGGTGTCCATCTGAGAATAAATAACAGTAGTCTTTTCTACCAGAGAAGACTACTGTTACTTATTCTACTAGGCAACTCATTGTGAAGGTATTCACAATATGATATATAATAAAATGATGCATGCATAGTACCTGGGTAGTAGAAATGATGGAGATGCATTACTCATGCTCAAACAGCCTTTGTAAAACTGTTTAAATATTCTCCTGCCTGAAATTCCCTTTTGCAGCAGGAAATAATCAAGAGTGAAAAAAATGGAACTGCAAGTCATTTTGGACTGTAAAACACGCTGGAACACATTAAAGAATATTTGAAAGATTTTTAACGATCCTAAATCCAGTAAAAATTGTTTTATGAAAGCTGAAGTTCGGTCACTTATGGAAAGAGAAATATTATGAAATTGCGAGAGATATGTTAAATTGCTTAAAACCTGTTCGATTAGCAGTTGAGGCATTAAGTAATCATGATGCAAATCTTGTAACAAACGAAGGAATTTTTAAATTTCTTTTTAGTAATTTGGAAAAACAGAATTCTGCTTTGAGCAGTATGCTTTTAAAAGAAATTAGAAATGAATTACTTAAACGTAGGAATAACAATCTAGTATCCCTCATTAAATATTTAAGCAACGTTAGTTGTTTATATGAGGTGGAAAAGGACGATTTTTTTGCTTTAGTAAATAAGAATGAAATAGTTCGATTGGCAAAATCATTAATGGAAAGATTTTTTAAAGGAAAATGTGTTTTAACAGAAGAAAAATAGAGATGAAGATGTGAATGTTGTTGTTGTGGAATACTCTGACATGAAATCAGAAATTGATCTAAAATCTGAATTGTTGTCTATATACCAATGGACAACAATTGCAATATCCATTCGAAACAGCAACCTTTATTTCTTAGGCAAGTACATTATGCATTGGACCAATTTGGAGTACAGGTTAACATTTCTGCTTAATCCTGGCAACTATCATTCTGTGGAGATTACAGAGATTAGCATTAGTAGAGGCATATGATGCAAGAAAGCACGCTTATGCAGCATCAGCCAAAAAAAAAAAAACACTTCCACTTCTCACCTCTGTTCATTCAAAATACCTGTCCAGCTGAGCCTTAAATTTATTTAGGCTATCAACTTCCACAACAAGGGATGGAAGTCTACCCTCTGGTTAAAGGCAAATTTCTGCACATCTATCCTACATCTGTCTTTCCTCAATTTGAATTTATACCCTCTCATTCTGAGCAAGAGGAAGAATCCCATCAGCATTGAGCATGCTCAAACCATTCAAGACTTTATACACCTCTATCAGATCACCTCGTCAGTGCCTAGGTGATCAGAGCTACTGCATTATCTATGAGATTAGAGCTACTGCATTATCTAATAAAAATAATGGCTTACTCCAAAATACTTTATGCTATGTGCATAATCTTCAAAAATTTGTCATATTCAGGGTCCCAAGGATGTTGCATTTATAAAGTTCTACTGTATCTTCATTTAATTTTAAATAAATATTTTTGGTCAATTATCTCAATATCTATGCAGTCAAACTGCACTTTTAAAGGAATTAACATTTGTCAATCTGGAACTGTGAAAAACTTGAAAATGACAGATTCTGATACACAAAAAGCAATTATCCAAATTTAATTATGCCACACTCAAAGGAAGAATTTTTGATTGCAAATGAGGGAAATAGTGAATGACATTGGTTTCGATGAAGTTCTACAGGGAGTTCATAAAAATAATTGCATAGAAAAATTTAAACAAATGGAGAGAAAAAAAAATTTGAATTCCGACAAACGTTTTCCCCCAAAAAACTTTGAAGATAACTGCAAAGAAGAAGGAATTCAAGTTTGATTCAAAACATTATAAAAGTGCCAGAGTGTATACAAGCACAAATCATCACAGGAATAAAGTTTTAAATTTCACCAAATGTTGATGCATCAGTATGTATAGTAATCTATATTTAAGAAAGAAATTTCCTTATTTGTCAAAAATTTTACCTGTTGCATCAAATTTCAATTCATTTTTTTGTGAGTTAAAATTTTTATTTCATCTTTCACTTATTTGTGTCATCAGTTAATTTTGACATGGGATATAAAGTATCATTATAAAAAAAATGAAACTTAAATAAAAAAAAAAAAAGGTTTTTTTTTTTTATTTAAGTTTCTTGGTTTTAGATCAATATCTTTTTTCTTTGACAATTTTACATTTTTTGGTGTACACATTAAGTATTCAATTTCTTATGAACATTATAAAAAGTTTACATCTCCTTACAGGAGCAGAGATTTGCAAGAAATCAAGGAATGCCTCCTGCATACAGATTTACTTGTAAAGTGTTCCAAATTAAAATGGTTTTACCTGTGAATAAAAAAAAATCTGTGAAAATGCCTTGATGCAAAAAATCTGTTTTGGCACATTTCTCATGAGAAATATTGGCAGTTTCTCCTGAGAAGCAAAACTAGATCTTTGTAACTGCTTACCACCAGGTCAGACCAAGGTATTTTGGCACCCCGGGCAGAAAGATTTTTTGGTATCCTTTACTAAGGATATATTTTTTTTCCCTCATTGTTCTTGTTTTTGGCACACCTTAAAGGATGGTGCCACGGGCAAGGGCCCCTGCTAGCCCATACCTTAATCCATCACTACCTAACACTGAAAGCACATTGTCAGATAATTCACAAGAGTTTCTAAGAAGTGTGACCTAATAAATGTGATTTCAGACTATGTCTTTGTGAAAATGCTTTTCCACATTTTTCACATTTGAAAGGTTTCACTTGAGCATGAACCAATAAATGTTTTTTAAGATTACTTGATTGTGAAAATGCCTTGCCACAAATTTCACAAGTGAAACGTTTCTCCTGAGTGTGCACTAATAAATGTTTTTTCAGACTACCTGATGATGAAAATGTCTTGCCACAATTTTCGCAAATGAATGGTTTCTCTTCAGTGTGAACCAACAGATGTCTTTTAAGGCTACCTGATTCTGAAAATGCCTTGCCACATGTTTCACAGGAGAATTTTTTCTCCTGAGTATGAACCATTACATGTCTTTTCAGATTGGTTGAGTGCGAAAATGCCTTGCCACATATTTCACAATGAAAGGGTTTTTCTTGAGTATGAACAACCAAATGATTTTTCAGATGACGTGATGTTAAAAATCCCTTGCCACAAATTTCACATAAATGTGGCTTCTCCTGCGTGTGAACTAATAAATGTATTTTTAGATAACAAGATTGTGAAAATGCTTTCCCACATGTTACACAAGGAAAGGATTTCTCCTTAGTGTGCACCACCGAATGTAATTTTAACTCATCTGATCTTTTAAATGACTTGTCACATATTTCACATGAAAACAGTTTCTCCTGAGTATGAACTAATAAATGTCTTTTCTGACTACGTGATTCTGAAAATGCCTTTCCACATATTTCACAGTAAAAGGCTTTCTCCTGGGTATGAACTAACAAATGTCTTTTCAGATAACGTGATTGAGAAAATGCCTTGCCACACATTTCACAAGAGAAACGTTTCTCTTGATCATGAACTGATAAATGTGATTTCAGTTTATGAGAGAGTGAAAATGCTTTGCCACATATTTCACAAGAGAAGGGTTTCTCCTTTGTATGAAGTAATAAATGTATTTTTAATTCACCTATTCTTTTAAAGGTTTTACCACATATTTCACATGAAAAAGATTTGTCCTGAGAATGAACTAATAAATGCCTCCTCAAATAACATGGTTGCAAAAATGCCTTGCCACATACTTCACAAGAGAAGGGTTTCTCCTGAGTATGAATTAATAAATGGGCTTTCAGATTACTTCGTGTTGAAAATGTCTTGTCACATATTTCACAAGTGAGTGTTTTCTCATTACACTGAAGTAACAATTGTTTCTTAAGCTGAGTTGAATTTATAAGTATGTTCTGCTTACTTTTAACTTTTGACAATGAATTTTCTTGTGATTCTGTTATTTTGTATGGGAGAGGGCTTTCTGGTTTCAAAACGTTGCCATTTCTAATTTCATCACTAGACATTTTTATCCTGATAATAGCAATGAAATTGCAAATCACCTGGCTTTAAAACCTTTATGTTTATGATGCTGTAGATAGTTTCTTTACTCATGGATATCTGCTTCCATTTTCTTTAATGCTGAAACAACCCAATTTTCTTGATGATTCTGAAAAAAAAAAAACAATAATAATAAAGAGGCAATTAAAGCTAATAAAGAATAATAAAAACTATACTTATAACATAAAAAAGTTTTCATTTTGAAGACTTCACAATAATTAATATTACTTAAAAATTTACCACTGCATATTATAATGGGGTTATTCACAATTCACACAACTCAAATCAAGTGTGGGTTTATCACTGATAACTTGATGGAATTTGAGTCTAACTATTATAACAGCATCATTCATCCCTAACAATTGTTATATATTAGCCTTCAGTCACTAATCAGTAGAGTAGTATTTTATTTACAATGCATATCATTTTACCAGGCACAGCACATGTTCATAATTGAACATCCACAATTCCCAGGTTTTTATCTTTCATACTACTTTTATGGAGTGGTGTAAGCTAACAAGCTTCACACACTGAAAAGAATTAAAAGCTGATATTGAACCAGAAATTTTGAAAATAACAAGTACTGTGTCAAGTCTGATCAATCATGATGAATTCTGCTTATATTTGGGAAGGAGGACACTTTAGCACTTATTACAATTTCTATAATTTTATTTATAATAATAACAGAAATAAAACTTATTATAATATCTGTTATAATTACATTTTAAATAAGTGAAATAAACTCGATAGAATACTATGGACTGTGTGTCTTTTGAGTCACCCAGTACAAGGGCTAGTCAAATGCAAGTTTGCAACAAAATTTGTAGATAAATAGGCATTTCCACAAATCTACGTACGTAATAACTGATACCAAAGACTTTTCCAAATTCTGTGCATTGACAGCCAATGCATTTCTGTATTGAACTGTAGAAGAAGCTTAACTCTCACGGGCACTTTAATGTATAACTATCAGCAAACAAATATGTGCTGACCGGGCTAGCCAGGTGGGTAGTGCCTGCCTGGAACCCAAAGGTCACGGGTTTGAATCCCGCCTCGGGCTTGGAGCAGAGTAAATGCAAAAACATTGGGAGGTGCATTATGGCCACAGAAGCCGATGTGCCAACAACTAACAAAAAAAAAAAAAAAAAAAAGTGATAATGCAATGCAGTGTAATTCAATTATTAAAACAGGATTCCCATAATGCAAGATCTGGAGAATACCTATGATGGTCAGAACAGTGTTTGTTCCACAGATGCCAATTATTTGTTGAACATTGTTTCACTGAGGAAGATGAAGAAGCTGGGGCAACTGCAGTGCATCACACTAAAAGTTTTTAAAGATAGGGCTGTAGTGGAGGGTATACACTATATACCATCTGGATTTTTTTTTAGGTGAATAGCGTATACCTTCTGGTTTTTGAGAGACTTGGAAAAAAACAAATATTAAAATATTTACTGAAAATTAAGAAATAAATTTATTAGAATTTGATTCTTAGGCAATACTTATAGTTTTATTATATGTGTATATGCTGTATACCCTTTGGAATTTGATTAATAAACACAGTATACTCTCTGCATATTTAATATTCACAGAGTATACCTTCTGCTAATTTTACGACTACAGCACTGTTTAAAGCGCATGGTTTGGTATGAGTGGTGGTGTGAGTAGAGAATATTTATAAAAAACAAGAATATTCTCCAAAAGATTAAACTATTAATTATTCTTGAGAATTATCCTTTGTCATGTGAAGAGTAATCACTATATTATACTGCATAAACACGGTTTTATCTTAAATACTGTCTCAAAGTTTGGTGGCCTAAAGAAAATTAGACCAATAAGTTAATGAATGTACACAGTGGGTTATATTTCAAGTGCATTTGATTTGTTTTCTTAAATTAAATGAATTTTTTTATCTTTTTCTGTGATTAATAGAACTGAAAAGTAAATACAGTTATTTCCTTATCAATTAATTACTAAGATTATAACTTTACAGAACACTTAAAAAAAACTCTATAGTTTTAAATTCTCTAAACTTGAGAGTTCAGGTTAAATACAACTGTATAATATTTATTACTCTCCTCCCATATATATATTTTTTAAAGTCTCTTTTCTCTCTCTATATGTGTATCGCTTCACAAGTAGGACCACGTTCATAAGTAATTGTGAATGATGCAAGAAAGCTAATACTAATGCTAAAGCAGTTCAGCCATGGGCTGCAAGCAGTCAGCATGCATTCACTGCCCACTTCACATTCAGAGACCTAACTGTTTCTCTTTTAACCCTTTTATTTCTATTTCCTGGAATAGCCTTCCTTCACATGTATTTCCAGAAAATTATAATGGTTTGGAAGACAGAGAGGGGAAATTACAGTTACCATTTCAGAAGAATGGTGCCCACAGAAGTATCTATAGAAAAGCAAAAGCAGAAATTGAATGCCTACGAGACAAAGATTGAAGAGACTTTCTAAGGGAGATTCAGGTTAATTCATTAATTAACCTGAATCTCCTCTCCTGAATGGAGCATAGAACCCATGAGAGAGGTTTTCAGGGTACAACCCCAATAGGAAAACAATATTTCATGGTAAGATGGATCTAAGACTTGTACAGAGCAAATAATTGTTTAGAAGAAAAGTAATGCCAAGAGTGAAAAGAAAATCTAGTTTTTCTGATGCAGAAGAAGCAATAATTGTGATGTGCTTATGTTAAGAGAGATCAGAAGTTAGGGTGATCCCTAATAGAGAAATCCTTAATGTGATCTTGTTTTGAAATCTGAGTGTCATCAAAGATGAGCAGTAGACTATACAGACATACCAAAATAATAGACATAACAGTCTAAATGGATACAGACATACTAAAGTAATTAGTAATTAATAATCATTATGTTGCTCTCTTTGTAAATTAAAATGAAACAGAATAACAAAGAAAACATAATACTGTTCTTCAGTTTGTTATGCTATTACAGCATAACAAAAATAACAGTAGTCTCCAACCAACATTTTCATATTGCTCCAACCAATATAAATTAGCAAAAAAGTTGTCTACTGTGCATTAAGAGATAATTGCATCCAGAGAATAAATGATCATTCTAGAGCTGGTTGCCCAAACAGAGAGCATAGATTAAACTCCAAAGATGATAAAAGCTTTTATTATTAGCCATATGGTGCAAGGAAGCCTAAGGCTTATGCTGCACCAGCCAAAAAAAATTTGAATACCCTGAGAAAGAGAGAGAGAGAGTGAGAGAAGTAGGAGGGAATCACCAAAAAAGAAAGAATGATGATATCCAGCTGAGGTATTAGCAACCACTTGAATTATTAAACATCAAACACGAATTTGCTATGCCAAAGAACAGACTTAGAAGAAAATTTTAAAAAGATCACACAAATATGTCTATTGAATGGCTGCAATAGGTGTTTCACAGAGTACATCATCGCCAAAACTAGGAGACAGGTTGCCAAGTCCCCAGGCATGGGGTAGATGAACCAAACCAGGTACATCAATATGTCTTGCATACTGGATTGAAATAATTGAAATAAAACTGAAAGTATTATTTTAGTGCAGAACTCAGGGTTTTATTAATAATTCAAGTTTTTGTTACCTGCATGATGTCATACAAAATTCTATATTACAACTATTAGCAAATAAATTCATTGAAATCCTATCCGAAAACAAATGGCGAGTGACAGTCAGAAAAATGGAAATAAACAAATCACGTTAAGTTAATTAAATCAGATCTATAGATATATAGGCAGAGCAAATGCTGACTCTCATTCTAGATTAGGAACTTAATGAGGAACCTGCGATCAAAATTATTACTGCGGTGGTACATAAAAAAAGAGGATGGAGAATAATCTTTTTTTTTTTCAGATTTTATCTTTATTACAAAGAAAAATTTAATCATAATTCTGAATGACAATAAATGAGAAGTGGTGTGTTACATTTTCATATGTAGGATAAAGTTTATTCATATACAGATATTACTAATATTTTGCAATTCGAGCACTGGCCCATAGGCAAGGATGCTGTTAAGTATGAAAAAATTGAGCACAATTACCCAAAGCCCCACTTCAGGATATGTCAGAAGCACCTTTGGTGGCTTTTACAAGCATTAACACATGACAGTATAATTATATAATAAAAATATTGCCCTCCAGGTGCTTCTTTTGCCTTTCAGCTCCCTATTACATGTTGTGGCTACTTAGTTACTGCTTAGAATAGTTTGCAGCATCCAGTAATGCTTATTCTTTATTCTATTTTAGGCATTTTTTGAGTGTTTAAATACTGTTTATTTCAGAATGGAGAAACAAAATCATGATGATCAGTATGAGATGGGTATGCATATTACTTTTACATTTTAAAAAGAAATGAAGTGCCTAACCTGAAAAGCAAATAGTGGAGTACATATGTTCAACAGCCGCATTAGTTCTTTACCAAAAACTAATGCTACTACTGAACAGATTTTTTCAATAACCTGCTGGAACGAAATAATTAAAGTGGAAATTGTTTAAAAAACAAAAAAAAAAAAAAAGAAGCTTATTTTATTTATTTTTTTACACAGGCGTCTCGATTTTATACTTACAAAAGCAGGGACCCCGTTATAAAGTGCCATAACAGATGTCCCGCTTTAGTAGCCAGAAACTATCAGCATCATCTGCAAATAAAATTAATCAGTCCACTGCTAATTTAGACAACGCTAATTATCTTTTCGTCGGAGTAAAATTACATTGAATTCATCAAAAGTCGAAAATAAATTCTTCTTTGAGGGGAGCGGAGAATTTTCTTCAGCACTCTGGAAAACAAATACACACTGCTCTAGCCACCCTCCTTCAGAAAATCCTGGTGATGCCACTGTATAAACGTGATTTTATAATTGTTAAACACAAGGATGCATATATTCATAAAATACATACAGTACCTGTACGTATGCCATGCCAAATTTGCATTCATAGGAAGCCACTGCACACAGTTACACAGCAATATAACTTGATTAATGAAGCAAAAGAAAGAACACAAACACAAGAATGAACTTACCCGATTCAATTAAACACGCATTCTTGAGTTCATGGCGAAACCAAACATCAAACAATATACACATTTAACTAAAACTACGAACATTTAAAAAACATTAACAAGTAGAGATGGGAGCATTTCCAGTAACTGTTACTTTAGAACTGTTACTACGAAACAACTGTTATTTATATCGCCCTATAATCTAAAAGCAGTTGTTTCTAGTAACTGTTATTTTTTGTAACAAGATTTCTTCAGTCTGTTAGTAATGATTTCGTCTGCTTGTAGTAGTAGTGGCATATGATGCATGAGAGCAAGTGTATGAGCTTAAGCAGCATCAGCCAAAAAAAAAAAAAAAAAAAATTACAAAACAATTCCCTCTAAATGTTTGTCCAGTTCCTCCTTAAATTTATTTAAACTATCAACTTCCACATCGACAAAAGATAGTTTGTTCCAACAATTAACCACCCGCTGGCTAAAGGCAAATTTCCGCACATCTATTCTACATCTGTCTTTCCTCAATTTGAATTTATTATTATTAATAGCCATATGATGCAAGGAAGCCTGAGGCTTATGCTGCACCAGGAAAAAAAAAAGTTCCCGAATTACCCTGAGAGAGAGAGAGAGAGAGAGAGAGAGAGAGAGAGAGAGAGAGAGAGAGAGAGAGAGAGAGAGAGAGAGAATCAAAAGTAGAAGGGGGATCACCAAGAAAGAGAAGAATGATGATATCCAGCTCAGGACCCTGGGTGTGCCAAGCCCATACTCACCAGATGTGAGCCCCCGGGGTTAATTTATGCCCCCTTATGTTCGTAATCTGAACAAGTGGAAGAATCCCATCAAAATTCAGCGTGCTCAACCTCAATCAGACCACCTCCCAGATGCCTAGTCTCCAGCCACTGCAATTTGCAGAACTTAAGCCTCTCTTGGTAAGAGGATCCCTTCATTTCCCTCACCAATCTTGTTGCCCTTCTCTGTACACGCTCAAGTAAATCTACATCCTTCCTAAAATGAGGCCTCCAGACCTGTACGTAGTACTCAAGGTGTGGCCTGACCATTGCCTTATAAATGAAATTGCAAAATTATACAGATGGACAATCACCTCCTTTTCCCTGCTAGCAAAATTCCTGTATATCGTTGATAAAACCCCATTACCCGCCCTGGCAGCCTGTCTGCATTGCTCAGAAAACTTCATATCTGACTGCACAATTACTCCCAGGTCTTTTTCATTTTCTACCACCTTAAGTGTAGTACCACACATTTGGTACTACACAGTTGTTGGGATCCATTGAGCGGGATCTAGGTTTTGGATTATTTTTTTCTGTTGATATCCACTCCTTCAGTACATTGGTATGCCAATGTACAGAAATATAAGACAACTCCAGACGTATTAGGAAGAGGAATTGTTTCAGCAGGGTGAAAATCCTCTGCTATGGCAAAGAAAAAATAAATTTGTGCAGTAGCAACTGGCATTCCTTGTGAGCAATTGTTTTCAAAAACTGGAATACTGTTAAATGAACGCAGAACCAGGCTACTACCGAAGCAAGTTAGCCAGATTATGTTTTATTTGAACTACTGTTGAGCTATTGTATTTTTACTTTCGCATTGATCTATACAGACGAAAGACGTCCTCGTGAGTAACACATTTGATATTCATCATCCTCTTCACACCGGATGGAAAAGACCTGAATTCGAATCCAGTCAATGAGGCGAGAAATTTTTAGGGGTATTTTTCACAACATGGCTGAGTTAGTCATCTCAGGCGAGGTTGAGTTTTTTGTCCAGAAAACAGCAATCGACAACAGAACACACTCAATTTACAAATATTATATGCAGCTAAAGGAGGTTACTGGAGTTGATGGCATATACCTAGTAATTTTTAATGAGGTAGCGAGAGAATGCACTGGATGGAGGGCATATGCCAATAAATCATCATTTATAAACGCGATTCCACGAGAGAAGTTGGGTAACTACAGATTGGTAAGTTGGTTGTGGGGAAAATCATCGCAGTAATGATAATAAGTAGGAACATTTGAAAAGAAATGGAAATATGAGGTATATACACTGTTCTGCCACTTTATTAAGTACACTTACCTAGTAGCGTGTTGAGTCTCCTTTAGCCTTCAAAACAACCTGAATTCGTCTAGGCATGGATTGACCAACGTGCTGAAAACGTGGTGCAGGAATGGAGTACCATGCAGACATGCGTGTCACGCAGTTCCTTATCCTAATCGTAATCCTAATCCAGATTAAAAAGAAGCATTTAAGTGCGAATTTGATCCGATATGACAGAACGATCATTGGAGCTAACACGACGTTCTAATTGTAAGAACGAGTCCAGTCCTTACTAACTAAATATATCCCATATTGTGATGCCACTTCCAACCTTTTGAGTGGTGTACATAATAAAGTCGAGATGAATGAGGTCCGTGCCACGCGTTCTCTCGATTTGCACTTTTATTTTTATTTTTTTGCATCCTACTATTTATGCAAAACAAGTGTAAATTAAGACTTCTCAGACCATATGATCTTTTTGTGCTGTTCCCCAGCCTGGACTGTGGAACAACGGAAAAAGATCGTTCTGCTGGGAACCTTTCGATTTTATTCCCAACCCATCGAATCTTCCGATTTTTCATGCAAAAAGAAATGCTTTTCTATAGGCAATGGATTGTATGGTAATCCATTGAATCTATGGTTATCCAAAATCTTTAACACCCGATCCATAGTTCAGTGGGAAATAGGTCATTCTTTTCCTAAATTGAATTTTTCAGTCATTTACTGCTTACTGCACATTCTCAACTGACGTATAATTCGATTTAAAAATTCGGTCTGTAAGCAGTCGGTGCTCCAAGAAGGAAAAAATTCCTTCTTGGAGTACGGACTTTCTTATGCTAAGATATAGTTTTATTCTCCTTTCGTTTTTTACTCATTGTATATTTTCGAGATAATTGCTTTCGACACACCTATTATTGCCTGTTTCTTTAATTGTGGCTCCTGATAAGCATGCTTCAACAATAACACCATTCTGAAAATCAGAACATTCGCCTGTCTTCCCCATGAGCGGATCGACTGAGACGGCCAAGAAAGCGGATTGTGTTTAAATGATAATAAGGAATTTGTGGTAATACCATTTGAAAACTTACATTTTCTTACAGTACGATTATCTGTTTATACAAGGCTTCTCATTTTCTTAACTAGTGAATATATAATGGATCGCAGGCTGGCTCTAGAGCAGAAGGCTTCTTCTTTTTCTTCCAGTCACAGCACCCAGAGAAGCTGTTGTGGCCACCAACAAATTCCTCCAACTGCATCGATCGTGTGCTATACGAGCAGCATCGCAAAGTGTCCTGCCCAGAAGTTCACTGATCCCATCCTTCTACCTAGTTGCAGGTCTTCGTCTGCACCTCGTACCTCGGTTTTCCCTTCCATTATATTCTTCAACAGAAAGTTTTTCCTTCTTACTATATGACCAAAAAACTTTAGTTTTCTTTTGTTGATGCTATGAAGAAATTTAGGCCTGCCAATTTTAATCAATACTCATTCATTTGTTTCTCGATCCAGGTAAGAAATACGCAGTATTCTCCTATAATAACACATTTCAATTGCCTCAATTTTCTTTCTGTCAACTCTTTTCAGATTCTATCCATAAGTGGAAACTGGAAAAATTAACGAATCAATGATTCTCAGTTTCGTCTTTAGGGGCAGATCATGATCTCTCCAGAAAGCCGGGAAGAATAAATAGTTATTCTTCAGATTGACCTAACATTAGAAGCGGGGTCAGGTAAGTACTGGTTTCTAGGCCCACTGTTGTTCCCGTTTTTCATAAATGACATTGAAGAAGGGACAAAAATTGTCATATTAGGCCACCCGAATTCATCTGCCTTGCTGTGTATTATGCTGTAAATTGGGCCCTTTTGGTATCACAATTGGTAGAACCGCTGTCCTCCCGAAACGAGATGGTAAATACCTGAGTTTGAGTCCCGTCGATGACATGAGGAATATTTATGGTCCTTTTCAAAACACAGCTGAATTAGTAGGTCGCTGATGCCCTAAACCCTTCTACTATAACAACAACCAGTAAATTGTGCGTGTATGTGTGTTCTCTGGTCGATTTGCCTGTTTTTCTGGATTATTAATTTTAATTTTAAAGATGGGACGCCAAATTGCGATTTGCACTCGGGCGCCACATTCCGTAGGAACTTTCCCCTGCTTTTAATGTGCTTTCAGAAAGAATTTAAAAGAATTTAAAGTTTTCGGGAGGGGGTAAATCTTGTTATCTATGCCTGAGTTCTGACTAACCCAGCCACTGAGTAAAAAAATCCATTCGTTCCTTGTGTCATTGACGGGACACAAGGAATATCACTTCATTACAGCATTGACTGAGGAAGGGGAAAAAATATATGTACAGGGTGTTTCAAAAGTGATCGTCAATAATTTAAAGATGAACTGTACAGACTACAATATGTAAAAAAAAGCCTAGTATACATGGGTCCTTAAGTGAATCGTTTTCGAGATATTGCACATTTCTAGTTGGGATCCACCACTGACTTATTTGTTTAAGTTATGCTTATTCTCTCTCTTTCCCCTTTCTCAATGCTCTGAGACATAACAGGCATACTAGTACTTGTCAAAGGAAAAATTTCTTTAATAGGAAATTTTGTATAACTAATCACTATAGAATTATTATTTAACATATCCCAAATAATATCTAATGTGTATTCAACGTCTACATTCGTATATAACGGGGTAACATCTGCTGAGAATAAATTATCATTATCGCCAAGTCTACATCCTTAAGGTTATTGAATAGTGTATCGTAGTTCTTAATCCCAAATTGCATCGCCTGTCTAAAGGGTTTTTATGCTATATACATGTGTGGCCAAGGATGAAAATGGCGAGTTTTTGTAGGAAACAATAGGCCGAACAGGAAATCCGGTCTTGTGTAATTTTACCTGACCTTGTCCAGGAATATTTTATGTTCTGTCCTTCAATTCCTTTAACTGAGCCATGGTAATGTAGTCATTTTTTCAATACGTGGTTAACGTTTTATTGTATTGATTGACCAAATTGGTAAATAGTGCAGGGTCTACTTCAAGATAAGTGGAGATTATACGAAGCTTCCTATTAAAGAACTTTTTCACTTAATTAAACTCTTAGCTGAAGCCAACTATATCACCTTTCGAGACAAAGTATAGAAACAAATTTTTGGTTCGCCGATAGGATTGAGCGGCTTAATACCGGAGATATATCTCTCAACGATTGAGCGTATACATTTGACGCCTTTCTACCCCGTATCACATTCTATGGGAGGTATTTAGACAATGTTCTAGTTATTACTGATAGTAGTACTGTCCAAGACATTTTATATTCTAACTTCACACTCTAGATTTCTTCATTCGTTTAATATTCACTCTAGACTCAAATTTACATTAGAAATGGAGGGAAAGGATACAAAGTCATTAAATTTTCTAAATTTCACACTTACTCTGGACTCGAATAAAATCCAATTTAACATCTATCGTAAACCTACAAACACCGGCCTGCTTCTACGTTATAAGAGCTATCACCCGTTCTCCTACAAGAGATCTATTATCTTTAATCAATTTCTAAATGCCAATTAATATTCAACGACGGATTCTGCTTTGCGCTCAGAAATACAAATATTAACCTGCAGATTCATAAACAGGGGTTATCTCCTGCTACAATAAACCGATTATTCGGTTTATTGCAGCAGGAGATAACAAGCTAGGGGCAGGCTACAAAATACTACTTCAACCAACAATCATAATATTAAAAAATACTTTATTTCTGTACCATATACTGAACAGTGGCACAAACAGCTTAGCAGATTCTTTAAAGATACCGAATTTAAAATTGTGGCCAGGCCAGGCCTGAAAAATCGTTCAGTCCTTTCTTCGTTCGCAACATAAATAAATGACCTGGTATACATTTCTTGCGGTGATTGCAATTCGTCGTACCAAGGTTCTGCGCCCTTTCCTCTGAACTTTCGTGTTAATCAACACGTGGCCTCAGTTCGTGCTTCTCGTTCAACAGCATCAGAATTAGCCTTTCATGCCGTTAACGAAAACCTTACTTTTTTATTTAACGAGGCCAAAATACTTAGTGTCCAACGTAATTATACAAGACTATTAATTGCAGGAACTGTCAAAATTAACCCCCGGGGGCTCACATCTGGTGAGTATGGGCCTGGCACACCCTGAGCTGGATATCACCATTCTTATCTTTCTTGGTGATTCCCTTCTACTTTTCTCTCTCTCTCTGTCTCTCTCTCTCTGGGTAAATTCAGAAATTTTTTTTTTTTTTTTTTTTTTGCCTGGTGCAGCATAAGCCTCAGGCTTCCTTGCACCATATGGCTAATAATAATAATAATAATAATAATAAATTACATGAGAATTCTGTTAATGTTCGCCGGCCATTTCTAATCTCCGTTTCATGGGCTTTTACGCGCATGCGGGAAGATAAATATTCCCTATTTAAGTTTCACGCTCACCCCTATTCGATAATTTTCGTTCCTGTGATCCCGACATACGGTCGAAAAGCGTTGGCAGCTACAGGAGGGAAATTCGTTTTGCATTTTTTGGTTATGTTTCTTTTAATTAATCTATTTAATTTTTAATTGCGTTAGATTGATTTTTAATTATTTTTAATTGTGTTCAATTGATTTTAATTATTTTTTACTGTTATGTAAGATTTTCGATTTTTTCGTTTTAATTGCTGGAGAGAATATAAATATATAATACGGAAGTGATCTACGTATGATATTGAGGTAAACTTCTTTTAATATTTTGAAAATCTAATGAAATTCATAATATTAGAGAGAAAAATATGAATAATACCAAAGAAATCTCTGTTAAGTGTAAATAAATGCAGACGTTAAAATTAACGAAATAGCCATGCCTCATAGTCCACCCTTTTTCAGTTTAGTTAAGAACTGAAAAAGGGAAGAAAAGAAAATTACATTATTGTATTTCAGCAATGAGAACCATTGAGAGGGCGCTTTCACAAGAAAATATTCTATAATGCATTAACTGCTGTTTGTACATTTATTTTGCCTTGTAGTAATTTGTTATTTTGATTTCACCAGGTAAATAAGAGCATGAATCTGGTTAAGGTATTTATTTATTTTAATCATTTGCACAAAATTTAAATATAAGCAATCGATTAAATATGTTGATAAGTTGAAATACTCGTTTTTAACAAATATTTACCTTTCAATGGTTTCCAACGTCAAAATTTATTTAACCCCGGGGGCTCACATCTGGTGAGTATGGGCTTGGCACACCCAGGGTCCTGAGCTGGATATCATCATTCTTCTCTTTCTTGGTGATTCCATTCTACTTTTGACTCTCTCTCTCTCTCAGGGTTACTCGGGAACTTTTTTTTTCCTGGTGCATCCTAAGCCTCAGGCTTCCTTGCATCATATGGATATTAATAATAATAATCTCATAAACGTTTCCCTCCTGTTTTTCACAAAGTGTAACAATGAAAAAAAAAAAAAAAAAAAACCTACAGCTGCTAATAAAAAATCACAAGTACAGCCCACTTTAATCGTATGAATATATGCGATTTGCAATCAGTATTAAACAAACAAAATCGAACAATAATTCTTGATATTGGCAAAAGAGAAATAAATGATACGAGGGTTGTTTGATAAGTTTCTAGCTTTTCGGGGAAAAAAGATTTATTTTTGGACCATATATATATTATTATAATTAGCCATATGGTGCAAGGAAGTCTGAGGCTTTTGCTGCACCAGCCAGAAAAAAAAAAAAAAAAAAAAAAAAAATTTCTGGCTGGTGCAGAAAAATTCTGAGTTACCCCTGAGAGAGAGAGAGGGGGGGGGGTCAGAAATAGAAGGGAATCACCAAGAAAGAGAAGAATGATGATATCCAGCTCAGGACCCTGAGTGTGCCAAGCCCATACTCACCAGATGTGAGCCCCTGGGGGATATACAGGGTGTCTCAAAAATATTGGTACAAACGTTTAGGGGAGTTAGGTAACATCTAAAGGAATGTGAATCACATAGGAACCCATAACCGGAAACGTCATGGGAAAGTAATAGCAGAGGCACAAGAAGCAGAAATGACACAAGACAGTAATTAGTGGCAAACATTTATTTTACATAATATTAACAATGGAGTACGAGATGGATGCATTTCATGATGTTACAACAGATGCTCGAAGGTTCCACCATGAGACGCAATGCATACGTGACACCAACGTAGCATGGATTGGCAACACGGTCAAACACACCTGGAGTTTCTTTGACAGTAGCAGCAGCGCAGAAGAGTCTCGCCACGAGATCCATTTCCGTCTCCACAGGCGATTCATACACGATAGATTTGAGGGCCCCCCCACAGAAAGAAATCAAGGCTCGATAAATCAGATAAGCGTGGGGACCAGGCAACGGGTCCACCACAGCTAATCCATCGACGCCCAAAACGCCTGTTCAGATGGTCACAAACACACCTTCCATAATGGGCAGGCACCCCATCATGTTGAAATAAAATGTTGTGTCTCACATTTGCTGGAACATCGTCAAGTAATCCTGGTAGAACTTGTATGGTACAACTTCTTTCAAGAAAGATCTGATCTTTAGCGGAGTTCATGCGGGATGGTAAAAGGTATGGGCCGACTAAGCAGTCACCGACCATACCTGCCCACACATTTATTGCGAAGCGATGTTGTGCCACATGGGGGCACACGCCGTGTGGGTTGTCGTGAGCCCACACATCAGCATTGTGCTGATTGAATAAGCCTCATCCATGAACAAAACATAGGCTGGAAAATTCAAGTCTTGAACACTTTCTTGGAGAAACCACTGCGCAAAAGCCACACGTGCACGATGATCTTGGGGGGGCAGTAACTGAACCCTTTGGAGATGAAAAGGGTGTAAGGAATCGTCGTGCCAGACACGCTGTACACTTCAACGAGACACTCCTAAGGCAGAGGCAATGGCATGTGTGCTGGTAGTAGGATTATTCTGGACAGCATTCAACACATTTCTTCAATGGCGGGAGTTCGTGTCGAACGTGGTCTGCCCGCACTATTCCTTTTAACTCTAAATGACCCATAATCGCAAAACTTTTGATGCACACGCACAAACAAATGGTGGTCCGGTACATGTCTGTCTGGGAAGTGTTCTCCATAAATTCATTGAGCGGCTCGTCCATTACCCTCTGCTAATCCACACACTAGGTGCATGTCTGCCAGCTCACAGTTCATATATTGATGCATGCTCTTCGTGCGGCATCTACTGCTTGAATGAGTAAACCAGAAATTTTCCATCTCGCGAACTGATGAACAGCGCCGTCTACCGACTTACGGTGACATTTCCGGTTATGGGTTCCTATGCGATTCACATTCCTTTAGATGTTACCTACCTCCCCTAAACGTTTGTACCAATATTTTTGAGACTCCCTGTATATTCCCCACCTCTGATAATTTCAACCTTTAATCGAATGCATGCAAAGTTATAGTTTATAACTTAACAACAAATTTTTGGTAATTCTTTAAAATATAGTGATAGTAATAGAGGCATGTGATGCAAGAAAGCAAGCATATGAGCTTGTGTAGCATCAGCAAAAAAAAAAAATCCAATTTCACGCAATCATTCCCTCTAAAAGTTTGTCCGGTTCCGCCTTGAATTTATTTAAGCAATTTCCACAACGAGAGATGCAAGTTTGTTGCAGCAATTAACCACCCGCTGGCCAGAGGCAAGTTTACGCACGTCTGATCTATAGCTGTCTTTCCTCAATTTGAATTTATGCCCCCTCAGGTTCGTAATCTGAGCAAGTGGAAGAATCCCATTAGAATTCAGTGTACTCAACCCATTCAAGGCCTTATACACCTCAATCAGATCACTTCGCAGGTGCCTCCAGCTGCTGCAACTTGCAGAACTTATGCCTTTCTTGGTAAGAGGACCCCTTCGTTCCCCTCACCAATCTTGGTAAGCCCTTCGTCCCCCTCACCAATGTTCCCCTCACCAATCTTGGTAAGCCCTTCGTCCCCCTCACCAATGTTCCCCTCACCAATCTTGGTAAGCCCTTCGTCCCCCTCACCAATCTTGTTGCTCTTCTCTGTGCATGCTCAAGCAACTCTGCATCCTTCCTAAAATGAGGCCTCCACACTTGTACGCAGTACTCAAGGTGTGACCTGAGTATTACCTTATACAATGGGATAATCACCTCCTTTTCTCTACTAGCAAAATTCCTATATATCATTGACAATACCCCATGACCTGCTCTGGCAGCCTATCAGCATTGCTCAGAAAACTTCATATCTGACTGCACAATTACTCCCAGATTTTTTCATTTTCTGCCATCCTAAGTGTAGTTCCACACAGTTGGTACGTTTCTCTGGGGTTATTTCTACTCATATGCAGTACTTTGTCAATGTTAAACTTCAGTTGCCACTTCTCAGCCCATCTGTCCAAATTTTCTGGATCCTGTTACAGTAGCACACTGTCATTGCAGATGATACAACAATGTTTGCAGATGATACAACCTTTGTATCATCTGCAAACTTCGACACTAAGCCTGATATATCTTTATCAATATCATTGATAAATATACAAAACAACAGTGAATCCTGTGGGACTCCACTAATAACATTAGTCCACGAAGAACATCATCCATTGATTACCATTTTCTGTCTCCTCCTACTCAACCACCCTTTTATCCATTGTAGCAACTTACCCTTAATAACATACTGCCCCAATTTGTACAGTAGTCTTCCATGTGCAACAATATCAAAAGCTTTCCTGAAATCCAAGAATAGATATCAAAATTATTTTTTTTGCATCTAGTTCCTCTGTAATGTGTAGACTGGAGCTGATTACTTGCTGATATGTTGCATTTTGGATTGTACAATGCTGCTGATGTAAATAGCAACTATGCAGATTGAGATCACATTTGAAAAGTGGTGACTTCAGTATGATTAACCGAAAAAATTGTTCCATTATAACACTTTTCAACCATTCTATTTTTAAAGAGGATACATCATCCTGGCTTATATAAAATTTTAATGTACAGCAGTTGAATGGGAATTCTTTACAACACAGACTTGCTCTCACTATCAAGCGATATAGGGCCATACAGAAATCAGACTCAAAAGATATATGGTGTCTGAACACATTCAGTTTACTTTGACACATTCAGTAATTGTCAGTAATAGTTCAAAATCAGATTCCACCAAAAATCAAAGAGCACTAACCTTCCAAAACGAATGGCATGCTGGTATCCAGCAGACAGGTGATGCTGCTACATCCATATCTGTTAATATTTCTAAAATGAAAAGATTTGTATTATGTAAACTATGCAATTTCATATATCCTACATATAATTTTTATATTTTTGTTTAATTAGTTTTTTTCTGTTTTTTCAGATTCAGCAGGGAAAATAAACTTCATTCAGTTGAACTTAAAGAAAGAGAGAAGCAGATGTGCGTAATCACACAATTGCAGAAATATATTTAGTAAGAAATCGCTTAGAAATTGATAACTTTGTGAGAAGCAAGATCTCTCACAACAAAAGTAATTATTTCACAGGAAAATTCACTGTCATATGGTTATAATTAGAAGTCCATTAGCAAAAAAAAAAAAAAAAGAAAGAAAGTAGTTAGAAAAAAAAATTATGGAAAGCCCATGTCAAAGGAGAGAAATTACTAAAACAGGAAGAAAAATTTATCATACAAAATTTGTGATTTTAAATGGAAAGTCAATGGAATCGACTCAGGAGACACTTGTTTACACTCAAGAAATATATGGAACAGATATAAATTTGGATATCTCCTTGTGGAACAGATATGAATTCGGATATCTCCTTGTGGAACAGATATGAATTCGATTTCCAAAGAAGCTCATCAGGAAGGATGCGCATTAGTTCAAGCTGCACCCCTGTCTCATTTTGCTAATACTAATACTCAGCAGAAACTCCACGCTTGCGAAATATGTGGAAACAAATTTTCACGATTAGAACATCTGAAAAGACACGTGTTGATTCACACTCAAAACAAACCATATTCTTGCATGACATGTGGCAAGGCATTTTCACAGTCATCTCATTTAAAGGTTCATTCAGTAGTTCACACTCAAGAGCGATCCTTCACTTGTGAAATATGTGGTAAGAGATTTTCACTGTTAGGTAATCTAAAGTCACATTTTATAGTTCACAGTAAGCAGAAATGCTTCTCTTGTGAAATATGTGGAAAAGCATTTTCACGAGCAGGTCATCTGAAAACTCATTTATTGGTTCACACTCGGGAGAAACCACATTCTTGTGAAATATGCGCCAAGCCATTTTCCCTGTTGGGTAATATGAAAAAACATTTATTAACTCACAATCAGGAGAAACCCTTCAGTTGTGAAATATGTGGCAAGGCATTTTCACATTCTGGGAGTGTAAAAACTCATCTTTTGGTTCACACCCAGGAGAAATCCTTCTCTTGTGAAGAATGCAGCAAGGCATTTTCAACGCCAAGTAGTCTGAAAAAGCACTTATTAGTTCACACTGAGGAAAAACCGTTTTCTTGTGAAATATGTGGTAGAGGGTTTAAAGTATTGGTTAATCTCAAAAGACATTCATTACTTCATACTCAGCAGAAACCCTTTATATGTGAAATATGTGGGAAAGCATTTTCGCTGTCTCGTAGTTTAAAAAATCATTTATTATTTCATAAAATGGAAAACCCCTTCAAATGTGATATTTGTCACAAGTCACTTTCATCTCCAGGTACTCTCAAGAATCATCGATTACTTCATGCTCAGGACAAGCCCTTTTCTTGTGAAATATGTAACAAAGCATTTCCACAGTCACGTAGTTTGAAAAACCATTTATTGGTTCACACCCAAGAGAAACCATTCTCTTGTGAAGTATGTGGAAAAGCATTTTCAAGATCACATGGTCTAAAAGAACATATTGCCTGTATTCATGCTAAACAGAAACCCTTCTCTTGTGAAGTATGCGGTAAAGCATTTTCACACAGACATAATCTAAAGTCACATAGTGCAGTGCACACTAACGAGAAACCATTCGCTTGTGAAGTATGTGGGAAGGCATTTGCACTCTCACAGACCCTAAAAATACATTTGTTGTGTCACACACAGGGAAAATCCTTCCCTTGCAGAGTATGTGGCAAAGCATATTCAAGCTTGGGTAATTTAAAATCGCATACTTTAATTCACACTAATGAGAAACCCTTCTCTTGTGAAATATGTAAGAAAGCATTTACGACGGCAGGTACTTTAAAAAACCATTTATTAGTTCACACACGGGAGAAACCATTCATTTGTCCAACATGTGGCAAGTCATTTTCCAAGTCTGGAGATCGAAAAAAGCATATATTAGTTCACACAAAGGAAAAACCCTTTCCTTGTAAATTATGTAGCAAGGCATTTACCCAGTCAAGTAATCTGAAAAGACATCTATCAATTCACACTGGGGAGAAACCTTTCTCTTGTGAAATATGTCATAGAGCATTTTCAGCAAGTAGTTCTCTGAAATCACATTTATTAGTTCACACTGGTGAAAAACCCCATTCTTGTGCAGTGTGTGGCAAGGCATTTTCACGTTCAACTCGTCTAAGGCTACATTTATTAAGTCACACCTGAAAGTAGCCTTTAAATTGTGAAATATGTGGTAAGACCTTTGCAATACCAAGTAGTCTTAACAGGCATTTAGCACTTTGTTCTCAGTAGAAAACAGCACGAGAAATGTTTTGCAAAAAACAGTTTCAATAGAAATGTTACTTTAATTGCCTGGAAACTTATTTATTCAGTAATAAAAGAAACCTATAATATAAGAGAAGGTGCTGAACTGGAATGTAGGTGTAATTTTGCACTATTGTGGCTATGGTTCATTGTGATCTCACTTGTAGCTCTTAGAACAAGGCTTTCATATCTATATTATTAAGGTAAGTTATGTTACCTGGTTATTCTTTCAATTTTGATTGCTTGGATTAAAAATCTACTGATTATTTAAACAAGACAGTACTAAATGGATTTAAGCTGAAAAAGCCCTCTGAGGTGCGGTACTGCATACGTTAGAGTTCTTTAACACACTTGAAGATAAATTTTAAAAAATTAATTTATTTTGTAAAACATAAAATATTTATATGGAGCATTATTAATACTATTTACATTTAATAACTGACATTAAAGTACATTACATATTAAAGATATTCATGTTTCTGCTTGGATAGCAAACATATGAGAGTTGATAATGAAAATGATTTAGGGATATCTATAAAATCTTATGTGTAGTTCTCCGAACAGTAGAACAACTGTTGAGATTTTTGTCAATAATATACATAGGAACTTTGCCAGTAGAAACAAAGAGCACAATGCAGAGTTGTCATAGTCTGCCCTGGGACCACTTTCACTTAAGAAATAATATATATATATATAAATGTATAGATAAATAAAAGTTGTTGAGAAGAGAAAAAAAAGGGAAGAGGGAAAAAATCAAAAAAGTAAGAAGGGCTCACATTTGGTGAGTATGGGCTTGGCACACCCAGGGTCCTGAGCTGGATATCATAATTTTTCTCTTGGTGATTCACAGTCCTGCAAATCTGTTATTACCTATGAAGTGATAGGATTTTTTTTCTTTTATATTATGAAAACCCCAAACACGAGAGGTATTAGAACCTAAAGTATTTAGTACCATGCTTGGGTTACGAAGTGATAGTTTGTAGATTTGTTCAGCAAGTCAATGCCCTTGTTATGAGAGAGACAGAGAGAGAGTGCGAGCGAGCCAGGTTTTCTACAAATGACTGAAAATTCATTAGTCATTTAGTAGAATATAGAGGGGAATGCAATATATTTGGGATACTCTTTACATTCTGAAGAAAGCAAGTAATGTGATCAGTTCTTGATCTAGATTTATTTAGTTTTAATTGCAAGATATGTCTTCAGTGTATCTGGTCCGTTGGGAGAAACTGTCTTATTGTTGAGCCATATGGCCATATATAGGGATTAATTATCTTCTGAAAGTGATAGAATTGATAGGAAATGTGAAACAATCTATGATACTTTGTATTCATCTTTCTGACTAGCATGTGCACCCAATTTTTTTTTTTTTTTTTGGCAATCGGGTCTGTAACGAATGCCGAAGTAGTATGTGAATGGAGCCTTGTAATGGAAACCTCAAGTTTTTTTCAGGAACAGATTTTAGAGTAGACTGTACACCACTTCCATGTATGAACTCTTCTTTGCAGTGGCTGTGTGCAAGATATCTTCTATCACTTCAGTCTCTATAATTACGTGATCAACGAGTCAAAAGTTTTTGTACCGTCTTTGTCTTGTCATCTCCACGTCTGGACATCTATCTTTAATTTGAGCAATTCCTAACAAATCATGCACACTTTTAGCCTTTGCTTTCCTGGTATGCACAATCACCCTGGAGCTTATTGTTTTCAGTGAAATTTGCTGAACACTGGATGTCCTATTTTTCCGTACAGTCCATAGAATACGACAGCTTTGCTCTTGAGATTTCAAAGAACTGCCTGCTTTCCAGTCATTAAAACCTTTGAGTTGGATTCCTTTGAGAAACCAGTTATTTCTCTCCTTTATGAATTGTGGCTCCTGCTAAATGTGCACCCACGATAAGGCATTTTTCAGTCTGATAGATATGCATTTTCCATATTCTGGCTTCAGATTACTGCAGTCGATCATCCAGTGCAGTCACTATACTCAACGAAGTAACACGTAATTACCCCATGTCACAGTTTTATTTCCATTTCTTCTGTCTGTGACTGTCTTAATACAAAGGTTCATTTTTTTTTGCAAAAAATTTGAAAATAATGAAAGGTGTCAGTCCACTTACATAAAATAGCCGTACAGCACAAGAAATAAAATGAGCTTTTTTTCAAGAAACAGCTGAGAGGATGTTGCTGAAATAAATCAGAACAAATGTTTTGAACTGCATTTGTTACTTGATTTAGTTTGTATTTTGGGTTGCTTAAAGATTATTAACTTTTCTTTAATTTCCCAACTATGGTAGAACTCATCGCTCTATGATTCTGGTAAGTTTTGTCGTCTAAAACTAGATTCCTTACGATTGAAAATATAGTTTTGAGAATAAACTCTATGGTTAAATGCAGTGGTTATTCTCGTTCCTATGACTCGTATGTCCGTTATTTCTTTTCTGATTTTTCTTTCCATAATTAGTGCTATGCCTCCTTGTCCATTTGTGGTGCCAGAGTGAATTATTCTGAATTCCTCACTCCAGAAGTCTCCTTCTTTCCATCTGATTTCCCTTAGTCCTAAAATCTTGAGTTGGTATAGTCTCATTTCTTTTTTAATGCATTCCAACGTGCATTCCAACTTTCCTGTCTGGAGTAGTGTTCTGATGTTCTGTGTTCCAAGGTTTGTGTAAGGATTTCATTGGTTGACGGCCTTAGAAGCCTTACATCTCCTCCTGCCGGATACGACACCTGGCGCTTGACTGACCGAGGTCCCGTTGGAGTAATCTGCTGAAGAAATGTGTGGAAAATTCACAAGTGCTAAAACATGGGATAGATAATGTGATAGTTTCCCTTTGCTCTCCACATCGCAGTAGCAGAACCAAAGTCTTGAATATGCCAAGGGTGCTTCCACAAGTTCACTCTGAAACTAAGCCCATTTTCTGCCTTCAGGTGATGATGAGGGGTACTGCTGCCCTCCCTCATGGTTGGTTGTGCTTTGATTAAGGTGGCGGCACAGGCTCACCACTGTCCCAGCACCATCGTAGAGCTTGTGTGGCATTTTTTAGGGACAACTTACCAGGTTTGTCCCACCACGCTCTGATAGTAGCTGGTGCTGCTTGTGGGTGGGGCGCCTCCGTAGCCAGGTGGGAAGGAGCAGCAGTGCGCAGCATACGCTTCTTGATTAGACCGGGGTTCGAGCCCGTCGCCACCAAATACGGAGGATGCGGAAAGGTCAGGGAATGACCACTGCATGTTCACTGAGCAATATGGCCTTAGTTGCTAATGCCCCTAAAAACCAAATAACAATAACAATTGTCCGTGGCCACCGAAGTAGCTAGCCTCCATATTTGAAAGCCATCTCCCTATCCACAACCTGGGGACCCATCCAGTGGAATGCAGCTCTGCCCCTGGAAATTAACCCAGAACCAGAGTTTGAGTGATATATTATAATGTTTTTCAAAACCTTTTAAATGGATTAAAGATTTTTCTCAAATATAATTTGGATGACAGAGCTGAGGTGTGATCTGTTATAATAATTTTTAGTAATAATTCATGAGTTTCCAAAAATATTCTTTCAGTATTTCCTTTACTTGTTCAATTAGCTAAGTTCTATCCTTGAAATTCAAACATAGAAATAACTTAACCTCTCTTTCAGTTCTTGTGAAATGATTTTTAAGCAAAGGAAACTGAAAAAAATAATAAGTTTTGTCAATTTAATTCCATATTGATATTTTTACATATATTTGGTACTTCTCCAAAACTAATGTACTTTTTTAAAAGAATCTATTCCATAAGTTTGAATTTATTGAAGGGTCATCCCATATTTCTAGGTGTTCACAAGTCATTTTATGCATATCAAATAATTTCATCTTTAATTGGGCAATGGTGGCACAAACTTTATGCTACAAATGGTGGGACGTACCTGACAGGTGCCAATTTCTTCTTTTTTCTTTTTTAAATCTAAAAAAAACTTTTGGTGTTTTAGAATTGCCCATGGATTATATCAGTGTTTAAGTTTTCCTTTTAAGATTGCAATATTTATTTGATGCAAATGATGTGGCACCTGATAGGTGCATGCATTTAATTATTTTGTGGAAGCCATTAGAAAAAATTCAGGAAATACTGCAGTAAAATTTTACTACATTTAGGAAGCTAGAAACAATTTAAAATTTTTAATCGTTAATTAAAGAGCAGTAGCATTATTTTTGCAGGCAGTAGCATTATTTTTGAAAGACACCTGTCAGGTGCCATGCCACTACTGCCAGGTTAAGTAACAAAATTAAAAATCAATGATACTTCCTGAATTTGCAAAGAGTTACATTTTTACAATTGCTTCAGGAAACAAAATTTTCATCAATGTGTAATTTAAGTACTTTGATCATCTGGTACCTTTGATTCATGACCTCCATTATGCAGTTTTCAGGATATTCAATTTTTAGTAATTGCTTATTGAATGTGCCAATAGTTATTCTCGTTCCTATGACTCATATGTCCGTTATTTCTTTTCTGATTTTTCTTTCCATAATTAGTGCTACGCCTCCTTGTCCATATATGGTGCCAGAGTGAATTATTCTGAATTCCTCACTCCAGAAGTCTCCTTCTTTCCATCTGACCTCCCTTAGTCCTAAAATCTTGAGTTGGTATAGTCTCATTTCTTTTTTAATGCATTCCAACTTTCCTGTCTGGAGTAGTGTTCTGTTGTTCCATGTTCCTGTGCATTACATTGAAGTATGCTCCATTTTGTGGTGATTCAAAAAATATTACAATAAAATTTGGTGAATTTTTTTACCGTCAAGAAAAAAACTATTAGCAGAAGCATATGATGCAAAAAAAAATACAGCATCAGCCAAAAAAAACTTCCCATTTCTCATTTCATTCATTCGCTCCAAACAAAAGTTTTTCCAGTTCCTTGAATATATTTAAACTATCAACTTCCACAATGACAGATGGGAGAGTGTTCCAACAATCAATCTGGCTAAAGGCAAATTTCCACACATCTATTCTACAGCTGTCTTTCCTCAATTTGAGTTTCCCCCATCAGGTTCATAATCTGAGCAAGAGGAAGAATCTTATAAGCATCGAGCCTGCTCAAACTATTCACTATCCTTATACACCTCAATCAGATCACTGCACAAGTGTCTAGTCTCCAGACGCTGCCTTCAATTTCTAAAAAAATTTTAAATTTTAATACTTGATCGATTACTTTAAACTTAACCAGCAAGTTTTTGAATGTGTCAGCAACTTATTATACATACATCTTTTGAAGGACAAAATTCTCAAAAATTAAAAAATTTTAACAAACCACTAAAGGAAGCGATATCACATCCTTGAGTAAGGTCGATGGAATTTGCAAAACAGATTGTTCCACCACACATCATATTGACACTAACCATGTGAAATGCATTTTAACCCATAGGAAGGTCTTCACCACTAAAACTACTTAGAGCTGGAAGAGAAGGAAGGAATATATGTACCTGGCTGCCATCCTTTTTTTTTTTTTTTTAATCAACTCTTGGTGAACATACACAAGTATTTTTTTTCCAGCACTAGAAATGTAAATGCCTTTTTTAGAGTTATTTTGGTAGATATAGTTTGAAATCAAAAATTATCTCCATTTTTATTATCTCCATTATGTTTAAAATTTCAGAAAACTGGGACATCTGGTCACCTCTATTAACATAATTATAAAGAGAGCTTATTGGAAAAAAGTTGGAATTAAGATTTAAAAAGTGGCATGAATTAAGGCAACACCCCATCAGTGCAATTTTTTTTCTAATTGCATAAACCTTTGTGAATATCTCCTGTGCAACATTCTACTGTGATTGATAATTTCTCTATCACACAGCACAAGTTTTTGTTAAGACTTGTATTTTTGTTTCATAGACTAAACGCAGGGAAAATTGTACCCTGTAAATAGCTAGGCATTTCATGTTTTATTTTCTGAATTCCCATCAGTTGTGCCATGAGCACCATATGTTATTTACTATATTCCATTGTTGTCATTTTCCATCCAGTTTCTGTGATAGTAGTTGTGACGTCACAAAACTTTAACATCTTTAACTTAAAACTCCATTTTTGAAGAAACTTTTAAGAATTATGTTAGAAATAGAACATACCACGGAACTAAATGCATCCAATAAAAAATCCTTGGCAAGATGCAGTTTATAATCTACAACCAAATTAAAATCAAATCAAATCATAAATTGAAAAAAAAAACAGCATTTTTTTTATTTTGTTTTATGACTTGTTTTTAATTTCATTGTAGGTCAGGTCGTGTAGCAAAATTGCATCTTGCCAAATATAAGTTAACGAGACTGCCCATGCTGAATATCTCACTCGCCAGAACTGTTTCTGAGAAATAGTAAAGATTAATATCGAAGTAACCTCAGGTCCCTTTGCTGTTGGCTAAGGTGTCGGTGGGATGGACTTGGGTAATGAAATAACTAAAAATACAATTTGATAATTTTTTACATGTATAACTGTATTGTATAACTTTAAAAAGATTACAATTATTGCACAAAAATTATCAGCACCTGGATACCAAATTTTTTTTATTTTATTATTATTCAATTTTTCTACTAATTGAAACCTATTGTAAAAGGAATCAGGTCAAAAGCATGTTTAGTCTTTCAGTTATTTAAGTTCAGAGAGTGTCACAGACAGGGACACAATCAAATTATACATATAATGTTGCATTTATTGGATACATTTAGTATTGCGGTATAACAAAGTTTCTTATTTCTTCAATTATGTGCCACATTTGTTTTAGTAGTGTGCCCAAGTTATTTTAATAATATTTTTGATTGCTTTAGTTGTCATGAATAGCATTTGACATGCAATTTTGAATCTCTCTATTTATTTATTAATACTATATATTTTTTCTTTTTAGATTCAATATGAATTGCATATATTCAGGTCAGTTTAGTTAAAACGAAGCTGATAAAGTGCTAGCAAGAATATCTGTGCTGAAAAGTCCCAAAATGTCTGGCAATAAAAAAATATGTTTACGAGAAGAAAACATCAAACAAAAAAATAACAGAAGTTCCAGAAAGTTTAGAAATCACTACAGATTATAAGATATCAGGATGCTATTGTCTAGAAAGAATTACAGAAAACCAATTTCAAAGCTTTTATATTAAAATGGAAAAAAAAAATTCTCTATGTGCAGAAAGATTTCCGATGTGTAGTTTGCAAGAAGATATATCCAACTAAAAGTCACCCAAAAAAGGCGCTTGCTTGTTCTCTCTCATGAGAAACTGTTCTCTTGTGAAATGTGTCGCAAGATGCACAATCCAGTAGTCCAAAAACGCATTTATTGCTTCACACCCAGGAGAAACCCTTCACTCGTAAAATATGTTCTGAGGCATTCTTGACGATTGGGTTATCATACCTATAGGTAATGATGTATGCTTGTGTCGGTTGCTGGAGCAGCCAACAGGGGTGCACAGTAATTTTCACAATATTGTTTACAAGTTTTTTTTTTTAACTTAAAAAGTCTATTGATATCTTTAAAAGATGTTTTGTTTTAACTTTAATATTTTAATTTTATGAAAAATAGGACAGATAAGCAAAAATCAATTCACTAAAAAAATACACACCTATAGAGGGTTGTTTTGTTTTTTTTTTTACTTTTGCAACTTTTTGATGAATGACACCTTGAATATTTCTTGAAACCTTTCCAACAAAACACTATTGTCTTGCTGCTCCCGTTAGTCAAGAAGTGCGCTAATTTTTGTGACAACACCAACTCTTCTTCGGGTTCACCATCACTGTTTAGTGGGTGGTGTAGTAGTCATTGCATGATGTAAAATTTCTTCATCATTTAGTACTTTGTGGCCATCTAAATCTTTGACAGAATTAAGCCAATCACGAATTGATTGCTCATCATCATCTCCCACTCACAATTTGTTGCAAATTTCCTAACTTTTCTGGTACAAGATCTTTGCAGTTTTCTTCAAATCATAGGAATCCTTCATAGTTTCCCAGTAAAAATTTTATTGCAAGACCTCTTTAAGGTTATGCCTTTTTTTGATTTCCATGCTGCTGTTGAAACTTCATAAATCCCATCCAATACAGTCAGGTTTTTCCAAAATGTCAATAAATCACAATCATTTTCTTCTGCTAACTTTGAGATAAATTTCTGCAATAAATTACTTTCTTCTGTTGAATGACACCTTAATCCATAGGTTGTACTAAATCTGTCACACTGGAGGGGGGGGTAAATATTTGATGAAAATATTTCCTTGTGGCTTGGTGCATTGTCTAATAGTAGGACAGCTTTCTGTGACAAGCCCATTGACATCAGATGGCGTGCTGAAGGCAGATTTATTTCTGAACCAACTGGAAAATATCTCCCTGTCTATTCAGGCTGACTTACTATTGTAGTAATCAACAGTACTCGAGAAAACCCATTGTATTTTTGACATTTTAATTACACAGTTTCAAAGAACGAAACCCGGCAGCATTAGCACAGCAAAGGACTGTCAATCTTTGATTTGCATTTTATGGCCTGGCACTTTTACCTCCATTTCGTAAGCCAAAGTTTTTGTCGGAAGATATTTCCAGTGCAGTCCTGTTTCAATGGAATTGTCAATTTGCTCCGGCACAAGTTCACTGGTTTCAATAAGTTTTCGAAACTCACTGGTGAATTCTTGGGTGGCCAGTGCATCATTACTTAGTTTTTCACTTCGAATGGCAATTTGATGAATGCCATGTATCGGTTTAAACTATGTCAACGGCCCAGAAAATGCATTAAAATCGCCCTGCAATTTTAATTCATCGAAAAAATAATTTTGCTTTAGCTGCGCAAACTGCACCTGAGACTGGAACGCAGAGTAGTAAGATACTACTCTGTGGACTGGAATCCCTTCTGCTCTTTGTTGGCTAAACCACAACACCATTGCTTTGTCATGGTCCACGTATGCAGCATTTATCTGATAGCCATGCCCTTAATGTTATCTGATGTACTGGCAGAATTCAATAGCTTCCTTTTATTTTTTACAATGTCACATATAGTTTGGTCACCAACATTATTATGGTTTGTTATTAACGATTTAATGGATGCACTGTTTTCAAACTTTTGAATAAGTTTTTGTTCAATTGAAAGCACACCCCTTTTGCATTTACACATCATTTATGCGATTGCTAAAAAAATATATATATCTTTTCTATAATAAAAAATTGACACTCCTGACAAATAATGAAAAACATTTGTCTTTTTTCAGTGTGATGGAACACAACAATCCATGTAGTGCACTAAAATAAACTAAACATTTGTTCTCTTTCTAATGTATTTTTGAGGGCTGGTATGAAGACAGAGTTGCGGGATAATAGGTACATTCATCTCCCAATCATGACTTACAACACCGGTTATTTATAACTTGCAAAACATCTGTTTATACCTATTATATTTATTACTTGAATTTTATGATTTCTGGTGGATATATATTTTTTTACTTTGGAGTCTTGAAACGTTCCAATTAATCCATTTCCCGATTAATCCGATCCCCATAAATCGAGACTCTGCTGTATATATTTTTCCGTTTGAGCATAAAGAAGAATGGATGTGTGTGTATATGTAATTTTGAAAGTTATTTCAATGTAGTATAACTAAATTATGTATTGAAACAGAAGATTGTCTTGAAACAGAAATTTGCTATCACCTTAGCAATTTATAATTATTTGTAAACACCTTAATTGTGTTCACAAATAATAGTAGCCGTTTTTATATTTACAGCTGGTTCAGAAATCGCATTAATAGACATTTTTTGTAATGTTTGCAACACATATACAGCATGATTTGAAAATACAGTATTTGGACAAATTTTCAAATTTTCAAATATTGTCGAATGTTTTGGCTCATTGGTTATACACCAACGAGCCAAAACATTATGACCAGTGAGTTGTTATGCAAATCAAAGCAACTGCAGGTGAACTACGGCGCGTGTGAAGTTCAGGACACTATAAAAACGCCCAATACTGAGCTCTCTTAATTTGTGTTACTCTTGTTCTTCAGAAGGGAAGGGCAGCGGACGTAAACGAGTTTGACAAAGGTCAAATTGTAATGGCCAGACTGGCTCAGACATATCAGAAATGGCATGGCTGGTGGGGTGCTCATGGTCAGCCATGGTTAGTACCTACTGAAAGTGGTCCGAGGAGGGGGAACCCACGAACTGCTGGTGAGGTGTTGGACAACCATGGCTTTGAGGTGATGGAAGGCTCTCCCAGATGGTATATAGCAACAGAAGGGCAGCTGGTGCAATTCGCCTCAGGCCACTCAGAGTGCCCATGCTAACCACAGTTCACCAGCAAAACTGCCTACAATAGGCATGTGAGCATCGAAACGACCTTGAGTGATTGGAAGGTCATTTGGTCTGAAGAATCATGTTTCCTGTTGCACCATGTGAACGGCTGCGTATATGTGCATCTTTTACCTGGAAAAGTGATGGTGCCTAGATGCACTGTGGGAAGAAAAGTCAGTGTCATGCTTTGGGCGATGTTCTGCTGGGATACCCTGGGTCCAGTCATCCATGTGGTGGGCACTATGATGTCTACCACCTACCTAAACATCATTGCTGACTGGGTACAACCTTTCATGGCAGCGGTCTTCTCTGGCAGTGCTGTCTTTCAGCAGGATAATGCGGCATGCCACCCCCCCCCCAGATTGTTTGCAGAATATGAGGAAGACTTCTAGGTGCCCTGGCCACCAAATTCCCCAGAGATCAGTCCCACCGAGCATCTGTATTTTATGTTGGAACAGCAACTACGATCTGCGGCATGTCAAGCACAGACCTTACATGGGCTTAAAAGGATCTGCTGGTTACATGTTAGTATCGTATACCACAAGACATTTAGAAATCTTGTAGCATCCGTGCCTCGTTGGGTATGAGTTGTTTTGGCTGCACGTGGAGGACCAACGTCATTAGGTAGGTGGTCATTTTTTAATTACGCATTCCTAATCGGCCAATCAGATTAAACAACATACGAATGAAGAGACGATTACGTGACCCTTCCCTGGAACATATGAGTAATACATGGGGAAAATAGTGGTTGGAGTCTCCTGCTAATCACTGCCATATCGCCGACAGTCTGGACGGTGTACCCTTAACTGGATATCAACCAAATTTCTAATTTTATTTCTTTAATAATAGTAATAATTACACTGGCCAACTCGATTTTTACCTCCAAGCACTTAAATGCTGTTTTTAACCAATTTTTATGCGTAGATTTCGAAAATCACATAATAGTTTCACATCACTTCACAGTTATTAAATACCAAAATATGCCAATCTCACATAATCTAACCAGTAATATAGGTCATATTGATTTATTTTAACAGATAAAAATTAATTCTCTTAATTTTAGCAATCGATTCTGGCCTTGGTTTTTTTTTTTGTGATGAAACGTAATCAAATACTTAATGATTTTGTAATAACAGAGCAAAGTGGAGGAGAGATTGTTGAAGTTAAACATAAGAAAAGCACCTGGGGTGGATAGAATCTATCCAGTTATATTAAAGGAGGCGGCAAATCAACTAAGCAAACCCTTAGCCATAATTATGAGGGCATCCTTGGACTCAGGGGAGGTTCCCACGGACTGGAGATGTGCAAACGTATCCCAAATTCACAAAGGGGGATCGAAGGGTGACACGAGTAATTATAGACCAGTTAGTTTAACTTCTGTTCCAGGTAAAATAATGGAGTCACTGGTTAAAGATGCATTGCAGGATCATCTAGACAAGACTGCAGCAATAATTCAGACAAGGCATGGGTTAAGGGAAAGTCTTGTCTGAAAAATTTGATAGGATATTATGATGTGGTTACAAAGGAACTGGATGCAAAAAATAATTTTGATATATTTGTATTTCAGGAAAGCTTTTGACACTGTTGTGCATGGAAGACTTGTACAAATTGGAGCAGAATGGTATTAAGGGTAAGTGGCTACAATGGATAAAAGGAAGATTAAGTGGAAGAAGACGGTGGTAATCAATGGGTGCTGCTCTTCGTGGACTAATGTTATTAGTGGAGTTCCACAGGATTCAGTGTTGGGTCCACTGCTGTTTTGTCTATCAATGATATTAATGAAGGTATATCATGCTTAATGTCGAAGTTTGCAGATGATACAAAGGTTGGCAGGGTTGTTAATGACAGTAATGGCAGTGTGCTGCAACAGGATCTAGATAATTTGGGCAGATGGGCTAAGAAGTGGCAGCTGAAGTTTAACCTTGACAAATGAAAAGTACTGCATATAGGTAGAAGTAATCCCAGAGAAACGTACCAACTGTGTGGTACTACACTTAAGGTGGTCGAAAAATGAAAAAGACCTGGGAGTAATTGTGCAGGCAGATATGAAGTTTTCTGAGCAATGCAGACAGGCTGCCAGGGCAGGTCATGGGGTTTTGTCAATGATATATAGGAATTTTGCTAGTAGGGAGAAGGAGGTGATTATCCCTCTATAAGCCAATGGTCAGGCCACACTTTGAGTACTGTGTACACGCCTGGAGACCATTTTAGGAAGGATGTAGCGTGTACAGAGAAGCGCAACAAGATTGGTGAAGGGAATGAAGGGATCCTCTTACCAAGAGAGGTTAAGTTCTGCAAATTGCAGTGGCTGGAGACTAGGCACCTGCACGGTGATCTCATTGAGGTGTATAAGGCCTTGAATGGGTTGAGCACGCTGAATTCTGATGGGATCCTTCCACTTGTTCAGGTTACGAACCTAAGGGGGCATAAATTCAAATTAAGAAAGGACAGATGTAGAATAGATGTGCGGACATTGCCTCTAGCCAGCGGGTGGTTAATTGCAATCTTCCATCTGTCGTTGTGGAAGTTGATAGGTTAAATAAATTTAAGGAGGAACTAGACATGCATTTGGAGGGAATGGTGTGATTTTTTTTTTTTTTTTTTTTTTTTGGCTGATGCTGCATAAGCTCATACACTTGCTTTCTTGCATCACAAGCCACTACTACTACATCCACCAGTGGTTCTTTGGTTCAAATTCCGATTCAACAATTTGAAGAGAGCACGCAGCGTTTTTGGTGAGAATTTTTGTAGGCTGTGCCAAGGTTTTCCAAGTATTAACTGATCGTGACATGTTTTCAGTATAGTAAATCTATCCTCCAAATATAAACACTTGAATTATACGTGTGTGTGTGTGTATATTTATATATATATGTATATAACCATTTATTTTAACATTAAATGTTGGTACATCTTTTGCTGTAGACGTGATACTTTTTATGGTGATTTTCGGAATCAGTGCGTTTATTTCCTCCAGAATCAGATATTTTCATTGCGGAGGTATGACAAATATACTTAAATATATATATGTTATATACCATTTATTTTAACATTAAATGTTGGTACATCTTTTTTTTTTTTTTATGAAAACCCCAAACACGAAAGGTATCAAAACCTATAGTACTTAGTACCGTACATGGGTTGAAGGAGAAGTATGGGGGGGGGGGGGATTTTTGCTGTGGACGTGATACTTTTTATGGTGATTTTCGGAATCAGTGCGTTTATTTCCTCCAGAATCATAAAAATTATTTTTTTTTTGCTGGCTAGTGTTATTTATTCTTCCCCAAGATTTTAAGGAATAAAATGATAATCCTACTCTGATGGCCTAAGTTGAATAGCACAAAAATCGAAATTTTAAACATTTATTTAAAATATAAGTTAAATATAATACGTTAATATTTAAAACATTTACTCAGATGGCGCTAAGTCGACAAGTTAATGGTTTTGTTAATATTTTTCTCCAAATGCGAGTCGTAGGAGGTGTTGTTACTTTCTGTTCCAATAAAAAAAAAAAAAAAGATACTTTTATCTGTTATACAGGTTGTCTCAAAAATATTGGTACAAACGTTTAGGAGAGGTAGGTAACATCTAAAGGAATGTGAATCGCATAGGATTCGCATTCCTGTGACAGGTACATATCTGTCTGGGAAGCGTTCTCCATAAATTCGTTGAGCGGCTCGTCCATTTCCCCCTGCTAATCCATACACTAGGTGCATGTCTGCCAGCTCACAGTTCGTATGTCGATGCATGCTCTTTGTGCGGCGACTACTGCTTGAATGAGTAAACCAGAAATTTCGCCTCTCGCGAACTGATGAACAGTGCCGTCTACCGACTTACGGTGACATTTCCGGTTATTGGTTCCTATGCGAATCACATTCCTTTATATGTTACCTACCTCCCCTAAACGTTTGTACCAATATTTTTGAGACACCTTTTATAGTGTAACAGCATTTAAATGATCAAGCCCCATCCTATTTACATAAATTTATTGCTCAATACTTAAAAATTCTACAATTAGTCTTTTGTCACAGTATTCAATATCACAAATACGATTTATTTTGCATAGAAATAGAAACTCATGAAAGCAAAAATACCGTAGATTTATATTTACTAAATATTAACCCCAGGGGCTCACATCTGGTGAGTATGGGCGTGGCACACCCAGGGTTCTGAGCCAGGGTATAATCATTCTTCTCTTTTTGGTGATTCCCTTCTACTTCTCTCCCTCTCTCAGGATAATTCAGAATTTTCTTTTTTTTTTTTTTTTTTTTTTTTTTTTTTGGTTGGTGCAGCATAAGCCTCAGACTTCCTTGCACCACATGGCTAATAATAATAATAATAATGTGTACAAACAGAAATATGAAGGTAGGATGTGAGCAAGTCACTTGAAGTGCCATATTGTCTTCTCAATTTCCACTTTGCTCGCATCCACATATTTTCGACATTCTGGCTATGAACACTACTGTCATGAGGTTCAACAAAGTGGCTGCGGTGATTAATAACTATATATAGTCAATTGGCAATGTGAGGAATGTTTCCATATGCAGCCCATCCATCTGAAATTATATTTTCTAGGAAGAATATGGCTTGAATTTTCACTTCCAACTTTGCAGCTACGATTTCCACAAGAAGGCATTTTCCTGAACCCCTTTCAATGCCACCAAAATCCCAATGCCACTAATATCTGTGGGAATATTTGGATTGATTGATTTCCACAATTAGTGGCTGTCCATTATCATCGAGTCTACCAATTTCGCTGGACTGCCGTTCTATCCACCTTTCGCATTAATCGCGACAAAAATTGCCCCAATCCGCAATCGCTTTCTCACTGCCTGCTCCACGAGCAGGTATCCTGTGGCACACCCAGCGTCCAAAAGTAAATAAGTTATGATCCACTGTAATGTCAAATGACATTTTTCAAAAAACAAGAGCTCTACGAAGTACTTCATCGCCATTAACAATTGAAATTGGTGCTCGTTCATGCCCTATCATCATTCAAAATTACTACTATTTTTTCTAGTACAAATTTGTATTTGGTGAAATTCCAGACCAAAATCATTAATGAGGTTTAATGTAATAGAGTTGCTTACCTTTCAATTGTAAAATTATTTTTTGATATATTTCCAAAATAATAGTTTGACACTATTGCGCATGGAAGACTACTGTATAAATTGGAGCAGAATGGTATTAAGGGTAAGTTGCAAGTTGCTGCAATGGATGAAAGAGTGGTTGAGTGAGAGAAGGCACAGAGTGGTAATCAATGGGCACTGCTTTTCGTGGACTAATCTTATTAGTGAAGTCTCCCCAGGGTTCGGTGTCGCCCACTGTTGTTTTGTATTATCAATGATATTGATGAAGATATATCAGGCTTAGTGTCAACGTTTGCAGATGATACAAGGTTGTTAATGACAATAATGGCTGTGTGCTACTGCAACAGGATTTAGAAAATTTGCGCAGATGGGCTGAGAAGTGGCAACTGAAGTTTAACATTGACAAATGCAAAGTACTGCCTGTGAGTAGAAATAACCCTAGAGGAAGATACCAACTGTGTGGTATCACACAGTTGTTGTGGTATCTTAGGGTGACAGAAAATGAAAACGGTCTGGGAGTAATTGTGCAGTCAGGTATGAAGTTTCCTGAGCAATGCAGACAGGCTGCCAGAGCAGGTCATGGGATATTGTCAATGATATACAGGCATTTTGCTAGTAGGGAAAAGGATGTGATTATCCCATTGTATAAGGTGATATATACTTGGGCCACGCCTTGATTACTGCGTACAGGTCTGGAGACCTCATTTTAGTAAGGATGTACAGTTGCTTGAGTGTGTACAGAGAAAGGCAACAAGATTGGTGAGGGGAACGGAGTGCTCCTCTTACCAAAAAAGGCTTAAGTTCTGCAAATTGCAGCTGCTGGAGACGAGGCACCTGCGAGGTGATCTGATTGAAGTACAGAAGGCCTTGAATGGGTTGAGCATGATGAATTCTGATGGGATTCTTTCGCTTGCTCAGATGACGAATTTGGGGGGGAGGTTAATTCAAGTTGAGGGAAAGACAGCTGTAGATCAGATGTGCAGTAATTTGCCTTTAGCCAGTGGGCGGTTAATTGCCGGAACAAACTTCCATCTGTCGTTGTGGAAGTTGACAGCTTAAATAAATTCAAGGAAGAACTGGAGAAACTTGTAGAGGGAATGGTTGTGTGAAATTGGGTTTCTTTTTTTTTTTGGCTGATGCTACATAAGCCCATACACTTGCTTTCTTGCATCAGATGCTTCCATTACTACTACTAAAACCAAAAATAACAGGTAGGTCAGCATTAGGCAATTGGTGCCTTTTTAATGAATGTACTTGCCGACAAAAATATCCTGGGTGCGCCTGTAGAAATGTGTCTTACATTTTCCTTGTGTTCGTAGCTTTCCTTTCTTGCATGGAAATTCAAAGCATTTTGTATTTTATGTTTTTTTGGATAATCTAAAATGTAGGAAAGTATTTTTTTTATTCTTTCTGAAAATGTAGAAAATTATTTTAAATTCTTTCCGCAAAACGTCAAAAGCATCAGTGTTTTTTATGAAAACCAGGAAAGACAGTGGTCCTAGAAACCAGTCCTTGCCAGACCACGATTCCGACGCTAGATCAGTCTGAAGAATAACCATTTAAAAGCTCTCTGCCTTCTGCACCAGAGCCAGCTGAAATCCCTCATGCACTCACTAGATAAAAAAAAAAATCGACGTTGGCTCCTTGGATCAGTGAATAACGCCATGTGAAAGGAAAAAAATACAATTTAAGCTTCACAAAATCAGTTTTATTTTATTAGGTATTTTCATTTACAATCAGCAATAAAGGTGTGTGGTAACTAAAGTAGGATGCATAGTTGAAACAAATTCAAACTTTGCCATTGAATACCAAGTCGATACATGATTCCCTACGCATAGTAGAATTTATAGGATCTGATGCGTGTTTAACTCGAATGTTGATTCCATGAAGTCGAGGAATGGAGCATTTTCAGGTTTCTTAACATCAACGTTGAAATAACCCACTAAAATTTTTGGGATCTTTTGAAAGTTGAATTTCCTTACAACTTTAGGTATGTCTCCAAACTTTGGCAAATAAATCGCTAGATTGGATATTAAGAAAACTTTAATCTGCTCCAATGTTGGTGAGATGTAAAATGTTATAAGCAAAGTCTTCTGTCCATTTATTTCAACTTCAGCTGCACAAATGTGTGCCACAATTATCTGTACCAGTCATTTGTCGTAGCGAGTCTGCATCCATGGTAATGAGAATATGTGGTGTAAGTATTGTCGATTCAACTTTATTGAATATTTCAACACCACCAGATCGCACAGAAGGTCTTTTGAATTGTGTGATACGTTTGTATCCTCGAACATTTTCATCGTTTTCAAGCCATGTTTCATTTAATGCCAAGATTCGATTCCATGAGAATTGGATCGATCGCAATCATCGTTATGAAGTTTCAAACTCTGTGTATTCAACAATACCATTCTGAAACTCGACGAAGCAACTTGATCTAAAAATTGTAATGCGGCTGTAGAGAGTGTTTCCAAATAATGGTTATTCAAACGTTTCAATTCAGTTCGAAGATCTTGCATCTTAGGTGCGTTACAACCGCAAGCATGGAAGGTAAAGTCGTCTTTCTGATTTCTGATTTACAGACCATCGGTGCTTCTAAGTCGACACTGCAACGTACACCAGTTGCTGTTCGAGACTTATCGTAATCGAATACGATTTCTTTGAAAGTTCTCCCCTGAGATTTATGAACCGTCATGGCACAAGCTTCAACCAAAGAAAATTATTATTATTATTTTGGGACCACCCACCCGTAATCTCTTACATATAGCTATATACAGGGTGATTCACTACCAGTGCGACAAACTTGCAGGAGGTGTAGGGGGCGCAAAGACGAATCGGAATCGCATAGCATTGCAGGGTCCGAAATGCCTTCGTCATGCAGTAGAGGACGTTGAACGGGGGGTCCCGTGAACAGCGATCCCGCTGGAAGTCAGCATTTGCAAACCAGTTCCCGAGGCAGTAGGATGGACGAGTATTCAAACGTTGAACTGGCAGACATACACCTCGCGTATGGAGCTGCGGACTGTAACGGGCGTGCCGCTCTGCGCTTGTACCAGGAACGTTTCCCGCACAGGCGTACTCCTCATCATACGATTTTCGCACGTGTGCACAGAAGGTTACGTGAGACTGGTTGTTTCACGAGAGGTACCATGAATCGAGAGTGAACGACGAGGACGCCAGACAATGAGGCGAATGTCCTACGTCTTGCAGAAAGCAATCCGAGTACGATTACTCGAGCGATAGGCTAAAGATTGGGTATTTCCCAATCCACTGCATGGAGGATACTGTCAACAAATCAAATGAGTTCATACCATCTGCAACGCGTCCAATCATTGGAGCATGCGGATTATCCACTCCGGAGGACTTTTGCTACTTGGTTTCTTCAACAGAAACGGTTCGCAAATGCTGACTTCCAGCGGGATCGCTGTTCACGCGATCTCCCCTTCAACGTCCTCTACCGCATGACAAAGGCATTTTGTACCCTGCAATGCTATGTGATTCCGATTCGTCTTTGTGCCCCCTACACCTCCTGCAAGTTTGTCGCACTGGTAGTGAATCACCTTGTATGTATTATGACTGTGAATTGCATGTGTTCTCTGGTCGATTTGTCTGTTTTGCTGGACGAAAAAACCCCACTTTCTGGGGGGGGGGAACCTTGCTCTCTACGCCTTGGAGTGAAAAAAACCCATTAAAGTTCCTCTCGTCATTGATGGGATTCGAACCCGGGCCTTTTCCACCCGGTATGGGCAGGACGGTGACGATACCACTGTGCTACCTACGCAGACAACCAAAGGAAATTGGATTCTTTTGCATTTAAGCATTTTGCTTCTGAAAGATATTGTGGCGGAACGTCTCGTAATCGGAGTCCATCCAGATTTTAATACGCCACGATGCGACAATATGTGCGAGCGAGACTTGAGACGACTCTTAGTTCCAACATTCTTGCTTTCGAAAGGTAACCACAATCTTTTGATTTCTGTTTCTTCCCTCTCAACGTTGTAAAGGTCCGATCGCTCCATTGACCATACCATCTTCAACTTCTATGTTTGTAGTGATCATGTAACATTTTCTAGTCGATAGATGCAATATTCATTTTATTTATTGTCATTGTATTCTCCAACAGATAATATTGAATATTTCATTCCATGTATGGAAGTAACTTTTGACATAAATGCTAAATCCAGTATGTGGTTCAGTGGTATGACTGATAACAAGGGAATGTGTATAGAGGATTTTATAATATCAAATAATTTAGTTGTACTTAATGAATCAAACTCAATCAATGTACATGGACAATCGAACATTGATTTTAAACTGCCCCAGATTTTGTAAAGAGGGTGTGTTACTAGGTTGTTGATGAGAATGCAACAAACAGTGACCATCGGGTTATATTATTTCATGTAAATGTGGGGGTATATAGTAAGAATTATTATATTAAAATCAATGAGCAGATGAAGTTTGCATATAAAAAGGTAAATTGGGAAAAATTTAATGATTCCTTGCAATTGGTTTTTGATAAATAAATATCTGGCTCTGAACACTATGAATGCCACAGAATATGCATTTTATATTCAAAGTGTAGTTTTTGAAGCTTTGAAGTATGCAGCTAGGTGTAGGAAAGCCACAGATAAGCAAGTACCATGGTGGTCTGAACAACTGAAAATTTTAAGGCGAGATGTATTTTCAGCCAGGAAGCAATTTCAAAGATATAGGTCTCATGATATAGAAGAGGCTAACTATTATAAGGAAATATATAGGTGTAAAAGGAGGGAATATCATAGGTCTATTTATCAGCATAAGTTAAGATCATGGCAGAATTTGGTAAGAACTGCAGGAAACAATAACCCTTGGGGACTACTGTATAAGTTGACCATTACTAAAAAGATAGAGCAGGATGTATTTCACACAGTAATAGAATATCTATCTTTTTACAGCAGAGGAGTTATTTGTAGTCAGTAAACAGATAAATGTTGATCAGACTCCGGGGAGTGATTTAATTGAGAACAACAGTATCAGTAAGTTATTAGAGATATACCCAGTTCTGCTTAATATGTATAACAAATGTCTATTGGAAGGCACATTTCCTGTTTTCTGGAAATGTGCCCTTCTGAAATTGTTGTAAAAACCAGGTAAAGAAAAAACAAGCCACAGGAGCTTTCGACCAATATCGCTGTTACCTAACCTAGGCAAGTTGTTTGAGAGATTGATTTTCCAGCGATTAAGTGAATTAATGAATTTACACCACATTGAGTTGCCATTTCAGTATGGTTTTAGAAAATCCAAATCTACTGAGGACGCGATTAATGATTTAGTGCTTTATGTTAAAAATGTAGACAGTAAATACGTTCTTGCTCTGTTCATTGACTTTGCAGGAGCTTTTGATTCAGTCTGGCACGAGAGTAGTCTTTACTCATTAAGAGAGCGCCATTGTCTAGGGAAAATATACTGAGCTGGAACAAGCTATTTAACTTCAAGGCAGATAATTGTAAGGGCACAGCATTTAACTTATAGGAAATTAGTGTCTAGGGGATGCCCACAGGGATCTGTGTTGGGTCCCCTATTGTGGAATTTGGTTCTGAACCAATGGCTTAAATTGAGACAAACAGTTTGCCATAAAATAGCATTTGCGGATGATGCCTGGTAACTCAAGAAGAGATATTGAAGAGAAGGCTGCAATGGTTCTTCAGAGTCTAACATCATGGGCTACTGTAAATAAATTAACAGTTTCGGAAGAAAAAGCAGTCATGATGTTAGTTAAAGATCACCTTGATATCAATCGACTACCAAAAATTTGTTAAATTGAAAGCAAATTAAATTTGTTACCCAAACTAAATATCTAGATGTTTTGTTAGATGCTAAGTTAACTTTAGTCCCACATCTGAATTATTTGATGAACAAAATTAAGCGTTTTAGTGCAGCAGTAATACGGATTTCTAGATCAGAGTTGGGATTACGTAGATCAGTTTTAAATCTTTATTATACGCAGTTTTTCTGCCAATAGTGACTTATGTATCATCAGTGTTGGTAACTTGTGTGAATAAGGTTAAGTTTAAAGCCAAGTTAAATTCTGTGCAAAGAACAATGCTGTTGGCAATTCAGAGGGCTTGCAGAACAGTGTCAACAAATGCCCTGCAGGTATTAGCGGGCCACATGCCGTTAGATCTTTTTATAATACAGTATATAGAGCTTTCTGTTACCATATTAGGAAGCATAATAATTTTACGTGTTTAAATATTGTGTGTGACCTTAACATTCACCCTAAGGTTGAAAAGAAAAGAATATATGCGAAGTTAATGGAAATCTGGCAAGCCAGATGGATGGATAGTATTACTGGTGCGGTCACCAGACATTTTATTCCAAATATTTCTTTTTCATGTTTTAAACTGAACAAGTGATTTTTTCCTAGTATGGAGACTTCTTTTTTGTTAACAGGCCATCGTTCTTTGAATAGTAAATTATATTATTTTGGATTAAAGTCAAACCCTTACTGTGTATGTGGTGTTGAAGAAGCTTGGTGCCATGTATTGTATGATTGTTGTATGAGAATTACAGAGCTCAATTAAAGAATGTAATTAGTGATTTGAGATATGGAAATGAAAATAACTTGTCAGATTATAATAAGTTTGTTGCTCTTCAAAGGGTTGCTATTTGCGTATTTCTAAAACGAAGACAGTTATCAGCCTGGATATTTGTAAACTAATAGCTGTTTACTGTATATATATATTTTTTCCTCTCTCCCCCCATCCTATTCTTATCCTGTTTTTTTTTTTTTTATTTATTTTATTTTATTTATTTAGTTTATTATTACTTTTTTTTTTTTTTTTTTTTTGTTTTGCCCATAGGAGTAGGAAGCTTTGATTCCTGAATACCTGTGCGGGAAGGAGAGATTTATTAGTTTATTTTATTAATATATAAATATTTATTTTTTATTTTATTTATTTATTATTTATTATTATTATTTTTTTTTTTTTTGGCTTCCAGGCTTGGGCGGCTTGGGGGTGGGATTGCTGGCGCCCTCTGGTCTAGCACTTCTACCAGAGGGCCAGGAATTTTGTGCGGTCACCACAGACAGTACAGTAGACCTAGGCCCAGCTCCACGTTCATAAGGACGAGCATCAGGTAGCAGTTATCCTAAATGATGACTGCTCTCTGGTGGCTGAGTATCCTGTATAAGGATAATAAAATCAGGGATATTAGGTGGATTTGGACAAATGTCTAGGGGCCACCAAAGACAATAATAATAATAATTACGGCGGAATTACTTGACAAGTACAGGTCACTGATGAAAAAAAGCCGTGAATTAGGGTTGAAATTGAAAGTGTCTGCAATTCTGCCCAGACACGATAGGAGGGAGTATATGATGAGAGCCCTGTCAATCAATTCGGCCCTGGAAAGATTGTGCAGGGCTCAAGGGGTAGAATTTTTTTCAGCCTGGTCTGTACTTGTTAACAGGAGAGACTGCTTCTACAGGGATGGGATACACTTAAATAGAAAGGGTGCAAGATTGTTTGCTGATGCTATCGAGGCAATGTTAGGTGGGTCGGAAAACTGCTAGATTGGGGGATACAAGGACTAATAGATTAACAGTAGCCACTGGCAGAGGTGAAAGTGATTCTTGCACTGCTTCTATTGGAATGAGCCGCAGCCTGGAAAATAAGATGCAGGATATTTCAGAGACTGCTGGGAATCATTGGGGTACAAGTAAACACATGGGTTGTGTTAGGGTAGCTAAGAAAAAGAACAGGTGCATGCATACTTGTGTGTACACCAATGCTAGGAGTTTAGTAAATAAATTTGATGAATTTGAGGTATTGCTCAAAACATCAAAGGCAGATATTGTGGGGATTGCAGAGACGTGGTGTCACACAGATATAAGAAATGCAGAACTGGAATTTGGGGAGTACAATGTCTACAGAAAGGATAGACAGGATAGGAAGGGAGGAGGGGTTATGCTATTAGTTAAAAAACACATAAAATCCAAGGAAGTGAAGCCAGTCGACATCGCTGGACAGTGCAGTGTCGAGTCAGTTTGGTGTGACATAAGCATTGGGAGATCAAAATTGAGAGTAGGAGTGTGCTATAGGCCTAATGACTCTGATGAGTATAATAAGAAACTGTTCGGAGAAATAGAGTGGGCCAGTAAATCAGAGAGTCTTATAATGGGGGATTTTAATTTCCCAGATATTGACTGGAATTTGGGGGCTGGTCACTCACACAGTAGCAAGGCTTTTGTGGATTTATTGGATGATTGTTTTCTACATCAGCATGTTCGGGAGGCAACTAGAGGGAGTAATACTCTTGATTTGATTATCAGTAGTGATTCTTCATGCATTAAGAATCTGCAGATAAATGAACCACTTGGTGGCAGTGATCACAGTGTGCTGAAGTGGGAGTTACTCAAAGAGGTAACTACCATTAGGGGTAAAGGGAAGGGGTATTGCTTTCGTAAAGGCGACTACAATGGACTGAGACAGTATTTAAATTCTATACAGTGGGATCAACTGATGATATTGCCAACAGCAAATTCAAAATGGGAAGCATTCAAAGAACTTATCGTGGAAGCTACTAGGCTTTACATACCAACTAAGAAATATTGTTCAAGGTTTAGGCCTAAATGGTTGTCAGATGAACTAATGAGGCATATGGCAGAGAAGAAAAATGCATGGGATACATACAAATTAACACGTGACACGGACGCCTATGATAGATACAAGTTGATCTGTAACCAAGTTACAAAGGAGGTTAGGCAGGCGAAGGCAGATTACGAGAGATCCTTGGCAAGGGATGCGAAGAAAAACAGCAAAGAGTTCTTTACTTATGTAAACTCTAGAAGGAAGGGGATGAATCAGATTGGTCCACTTGAGATCGATGGGTCAACTGTTGATGACCCTGCTCGGGTAGCTAACAAACTAAATGAATATTTTGCATCGACATTCACACATGAGGAGTTATTCAGCGAGGGGAATGCCAGAGGTGTATTCAACTCTAGCAGTAAGCTAGAGAATCTTGTAATAACTGAGAGCAAAGTGGAGGAGAAATTGTTGAAGATAAACACAAGAAAGGCACCTGGGGTGGATGGGATCTATCCAGTTATATTAAAGGAGGCAGCAAAGGAGGTAAGCAAACCCTTAGCCATAATTATGAGAGCTTCCTTGGACTCAGGGGAGGTACCCATTGACTGGAGACGTGCAAATGTGACCCCAATTCACAAAGGGGGATCAAAGGCTGACACAAGTAATTATAGACCTGTGAGTTTAACTTCTGTTCCCGTAAAATTAATGGAGGCACTGGTGAAAGAAGCACTGCAGGATCATCTAGACAAGACTTCAGTTATAGCTAGGACACAGCATGGTTTTGTTAAGGGGAAGTCTTGCCTGACCAATTTGATTGGATACTATGATGCAGTCACAAAAGAACTGGATGCAGGGAATAACTTTGATATTATATACTTGGATCTTAGAAAGGCTTTTGATACTGTTGCACATGGAAGACTGCTGCACAAATTGGAGCAGTGTGGCATTGGAGGCAAGTTGCTGCTATGGATAAAGGGGTGGTTGAGGGGGAGAAGACAGAGAGTGGTAATCAATGGACACTGCTCATCGTGGACTAATGTTATTAGTGGAGTCCCTCAGGGTTCAGTATTGGGGCCTTTATTGTTTTCTGTATTTATAAATGATATTGATGATGGTATATCAGGCTTAATGTCCAAGTTTGCAGACGATACGAAGGTTGGCAGGGTTGTCAAGGACACTACTGACACTATGCTGCTGCAACAGGATTTGGAAAGGTTGAGCAGATGGGCTTCGAGGTGGCAAATGAAGTTTAACATTGACAAATGTAAAGTACTACATATGGGAAACAGCAACCCCAGAGCAACGTATCAACTCTGTGGTACTACACTGACAGTGGTAGAGAATGAAAGGGACCTGGGGGTGGTGGTGCAGGCAGATATGAAGTTCTCTGAGCAGTGCAGACGAGCTGCAAGAGTAGCTCATGGTGTATTGTCAATGATATATAGGAATTTTTCTAGCAGGGATAAGGAGGTGATTATTCCCTTGTATAAGGCAATGGTCAGGCCACACCTAGAGTACTGTATACAGGCCTGGAGGCCTCATTTCAGGAAGGATGTAGAGCTGCTGGAACGAGTACAGAGAAGGGCAACTAGATTGGTGAATGGGACAAAGGGGTTCTCTTACGAAGAAAGGCTTAAGTTTTGCAAATTACAGTGTCTGGAAACTAGGCACCAGCGGGGTGATCTGATAGAGGTGTACAAAGCCTTGAATGGTTTGAGCATGCTCAATGCTGATGGGATTCTTCCTCTAGCTCAGAAAAATCACCTGAGAGAGCATAAATTCAAATTGAGGAAAGACAGATGTAGGATAGATGTGCGGAAATTTGCCTTTAGCCAGCGGGTGGTTGGTGGGTGGAACAGACTTCCATCCCTTGTCGTGGAAGTTGATAGCCTAAATAAGTTTAAGGCTCAGCTGGACAGGTATTTCGAACGAACAGAGGGGTGAAGTGGAAGTGGTTATTTTTATTTATTTATGTTACTTTTTTTTTTTTTTTTTTTTTTGGCTGATGCTGCATAAGCTTGCTTTCTTGCATCAAATGCCTCTACTAATGCTAATGCTAATGCTAATAAATAGTTCCAACATTCTTGCTTTCGAAAGGTAACCACAATCTGATTTGTTTCTTCCCTCTCAACGTGCTCTAAAGTTCCGATCGCTCCATTGACCATACCATCTTCAACTTCTATGTTTGTAGTAATCATGTAACGTTTTCTAGTCGATAGATGCAATACGTATGGCAAACCAACGACCTCTGCTACGCTCATTTGATGGAGTTTTGTAATCGTTGAAGTGATCGTCGGCTGTCCAATCGATGGTGGCGTTTCCTTCCAATGCTTGAACGTTATATTGAACAACGTCGTTGTTATGATGAAACAGTCGAACATAATTTGGTACTTGTTCCATGACAAAGTGTCGTGTTCTAAATCGACTTTCAAGACATTGAAGAAAAGTTAATCAACTTTTCTTCAATGTCTAACGTTTCGCCGTTTCCAATTTTAGTTAATATGCCTGAGAATACAACATCACTCTGTCTCATCACTTGAATCTCAAGAAACTTGAGATTGCCACAAAATTGCCTTGCATTCACTGGCGACAACTGACGCAAATCTCCGCAAAATATGATACCCAAACCACCAAACTCTCGATCGAATTCTCCGGTGATCTCTTGCAATCTGGCGTTAATCGTATGCAAAATGTCAGCTCCGATCATACTAACTTCATTTATGAATACTGCTTGAAAGTTTTGAAACGCTTTACGATATAGGTGCAAAGTTTCTCCAGCAAGACCACCATGTATTTGCGTCATACCAACTTTGAACACCAAATGAACTGTAGTACCGTTGATCGTTACGGCCGCCTTCCCCGTCGACGAATGCGTTGTTAAGCGAGTTGTGCGCCTGACTTAAGCGATGGTAAGTTTCCATCATAATTTTCAAGATCTTGCCACAGCCTGCTGGACCAGTAAAGAATATTTGAAGCGGTGTTGTGTTAGCTCGATGTATAACTTCAAGAATCAACTCGCGTTGTTCTCCATTAGTCGAGATTTTCTTCAGCCATTCGCTTCTTGCTCTTCTTACTTTTCTGACGCTCGTGAGGCCAAGTAGTTGGAATGTACGCAACTTCTCTACTAGCCTCAGACATTGGCTGGCGAAGCAAATACAAAGCTTCCTCTTGTGAGCTCATTTCAACGCTGTTAAACACTTTAATGCTAACGCGTTTTAACAAGTCGGTGTAGTCTTGATCTGAATATTCTTCTAGCAATTTGATCAACTCTCGATGCAAATGGCTTATGCCTCTGTTTGTTTTGTTAACATATTCTACAACCTATGATGCCCGTGAATGTTCCTCGAGTATGAACTGTAAATCCATTTTCGAATTTAATATACCAGCTATCCAAGGATTGAAGGTATTCGTCCAAAGTTGTGTCATATTTCTTTTCATTGGAACGGAAGATCTCGTCAATCCTGATCGAATAACATCCAAATAAGTTTTCATATCCAACTTCTGCTCGCCTGTATCATAATGTTTCTCTTCAAGGTCTTTCTTATATTGTTGAAAACGCCGTTTGAAACTTGTACGTCGATTGTCTTGTGTGTCCATCGGGATTAAAAGTCGAGTTTGATCCATAGGCCAGTATGGAATATTGAATCTGCATCGATCATCATTCTTCTTGAAACTAGTAAATGTATGCTTGTGCACTTGATTTGAGTAAGACGTCGGAAGATCCGAAGCATCGACGCTGCACAATTTATCTATTATTTCTACAGTCTGTGGCATATCTTCTGAAACCAATTCTTTAGGATCGTTTTGTAGCCACAGCAAAATGTGAGTGTGCGGACTGCCCCGATGCTTGAACTCTATACGCTGGAAGAAATCGATTACTTTGAATTTCCCAAAAGGATTGTACCTTTTCGATTGCAGTATATGCATTATAAAGTCAACTAGCTTATTGAAGTACAGTATATTACACGTGACTGGATCCTCCTTGACTAGTTTGTATGCTGCATTGCTCTCAGTTCTTTCACTGGATCGTCAACTTCTGTATCTTCGCTACTGTTTAGTCTGTGAAGTGTTTTCAAGAGATGTGGCCAGCGAACCTCCGTTGCACTCAATGTCAGACACAGGGTCGGCTTACCAAAGTTTCTGATCATAGCAAAGACATCTTTCTTGCGTTGAGACCAGTAGAGCACAGAATTTAGAATGGATTTGAGAAACGACAAGTTACGTTCGACGCATTCTTCAACAAATCTTTGTTCTTCTATCATACGTTTTGTGATGTTGGAAGTTTCTCCGACGCATTTGAAAGTGGAATATAAACCTTCGGTTATTCTGAAGCGTAAAATTTTCATCGCCTTTTATGTGGCGTTACTCCTCGGCGATCTCTTTTCGTCTTATTTCGCTAGTGGCCATCATAAACGTAGTAACACGTAATCCATCTTTAAATTTACATGGATGGCCTAAGTATATCGCTGGAAACGACAGTTCCTCAGCATGTTCATCATAAACTGTCGACATCGGTTGACTGTGTTGTCCAGGAGCAATTGCAAGATATTTTTCATTCAAAAGTAAAGTGTGTTGCTGTGCCATAAGTAATTCAATATCACTTAACGTTTGTACAAAGGAGTATTGATTAAATACCTTAGCCACGATTTGACCGTTTCTTTTCTCACATATCCTTGCGAGCAAGTCAATTTATGAATCAAATGCTTCTTGGTGTGAACGTTGAATGCATAGTCGTTGTCTAAAGCACGAGGCAACTCTCTAACCATATTATTCACGTCGACTAGAACACTCATGACTTGTCCGACGATACCATAACTGCCAGTTTCATATCGCAAACGTCGACTCTGCATGACTGGCAATCTAGCTGAAACCAACCGTTCTCTTATACAATCGAGTGGCGGTAAATTCGATGGAAACGGATGCAGCGCGTTCCTCATTAGGGTCATGTTTGACAAAATGATTACCTAATTTTCTGGCCAGTTCCAGACCTTTTATTAAATCTGCATTTAGAACAGGATCATTTTCTTCATTATCACTACGTTCTGTGGGATAAGGAGTCCCAAGGACAAGCTCTAATATTTCATCTTCGCTTAGGGCTTTGTCGGTTAACAATTCATCAATATCTTCAAACGATAGATCATCGAATGCTTCTCCACCAATTTTGTGTGCTATTGTAATGATGTTGGGAAATTCGGTCGTATTAGGGATGATGGGATCTTTGCTTTTTACACATTGTGGTCAAACCGCTTTCCAACACGCATTTAAAGTTGCTGGTTTTAATTCAGTTAACGCTAATCCAACTTGATTGATACAATCCATAATTGAGAATTTCTTCCACACATCAATGACTGTTAGTGTTTCATCATTCAGTTTGTCCAAAACGTGTTGGAATGTTCGTTTTACGTAGTATGTTTTAATTGTCGCAATTATACCTTGGTCTAGCGGTTGTATCAAAGATGTAGTATTAGGTGGCAGAAATAAAATATGTACGTTTGGATGTTCCAAGACAGGATGGCCGGGTGCATTGTCAAGAATCAGAAGAACTTTAAATTCGAGACCTTTCAAATTCATATAACGTCTGACTTCTGGGACGAAACATTTGTTGAACCATTCTGTAAAGATAGCAGTGGTCACCCAGGCCTTCTTGTTTGCCATCCCGTGAACAGGCAGTTTATTGATATCTACACCTTTCATTGAACATGGGTTTAGGGCTCGATTTACCAGCAGTGGTTTCAACATACGATCTCCTGACGCGTTGGAGGAAAATAATGTCACACGATCCTTAGCTACCTTAAAACCACCAGCAGTTTTCTGCGATTTGGCTACATACGTTCTGTTCGGCATTCGTTTCCAGAAGAAACCAGTTTCATTTGCATTCCACACTTGATCAGGAGTGTATCCTCCATCTTCAATAATTTTTGCAAGTTCCTGCGGGAATACTTTAGCAGCCGATTCATCTGCAGATGCAGTTTCACCTTTAATTTTTATATTATGAAGAGCATTCCTTTTAAGAAACTCTGTCATCTAACCTGTACTCGCAGAAAATTCATACTTTCTGTTTAACTGGGATGAAGTGCTTGGCTCCTTTTCTTTAATTGCTGTTTGCTTGATGGCATTTCCATCTACTGGTACTCTTTTTTGTGGCATCTTCTATCCATATTACCAGAACCTTTTCCATTTTTTCCTTGACAATATCTCTGGTATATGATGATGAATTAACACTTACTTTTGTTCCAGAACATACTGACTTCCTAATTGCAGCTTCATTTTTCTTAATAGTTCTTACGGTAGCTTCCTGTACACCAAAATGCTTTCCTACAGACGTAGCCCCTTGTCCAGTTGCAAGACGATCTAAAATTTGAATTTTAAGTTCCAAAGAAATCGCTTTCCTTTTCATTTTGGTAATAGGCGCATTATTCGACATTATATAAGGGCTACCGAAAAATATCTGTTATAATTAATAAAAAAAGGCAAATTTGTAAACTTACAATTTATTGACTATCGGCAAAATTAATAAATTTATATGTGCACAAATTTCACTAAAGTTTCTTTCACTTTGAAATAGAGCTTACTACCAAATGTCTTCCGAAGATACAATGCACGAATACCATAGATGTGCACCAAATTCAATAAAAACGTTGATGATTCATAGATACCTAGACGTACACATTGGTAAACAAAAGCACGCGTTTCAAGCTGTTATCCAATCTATTGGTGCGTGTAAAAAAAAAAAAGAAATGATACTAATATGCCACAAATAAAAAAATTTTTTTTTAGAATTTAGGCAAAAAGAAAAATTCACAGAAATCGTGTTAAATCAAAATGACTCGCGTAAAAAGAGAATGAAATATTTATTTTGAGTTCGTGTTAAATCAAATTCGTGTTAAAAAACAGTTCATGCAAAAACAGAATTAGGTGTATTGCGAAAACAAACTTGAAAATACTCGAATTTTTTTCAACTCTCTCTCAACTTCGCATCACTATTACTCGGGAACCATAAGGGCTACATCAAAACTATTTATAGATGTAAAAACTACGTTTCTTACTGAACAATTTTGTCTCTTACTGTTTATGTCTTTCTATCATAGTTTAGAAGATATTGAGAGTGAAAGTAGCCAAGGCGCAACGGCAAATGACCAAAATGTGAACTTCTTAGTTTTTTTGAAAAAAATTATACTAAATATCAAAATTTCTAATTTTTGTCAAAAGTGAAAAGTTAGATCTTTCACTTTTGACAGCCTGAGTGCCGTAGGATATCCCTAGTATAGACGTTATTCACGTCAAAATTAGAAACCTTGCATCAACAGATAAACCTACGATATTACCAAAAATATATGATATTACCACAAATTCCTTATCAGATAAATACTGTCCACTTTCTTGGAGTTTCTTAATCGATCCACTCATTGGAAAGACAGGTGATTTGTGATTTTCGAAAGGGTGTTATTGTTGAAACACGTTTATCAGGAGCCACAATTAAAGAAACAGGCAATAAGTGGTGTGTAATCATCTCGAAAATATACCATTAGTGGAAGACGGAAGGAGAATGGAACCCTATCTACGCGTCAGAAAGTCGGTACTCCAAGAACGAGACAGCAGGAATATTTAAATCGAATTATGGGTCAGGTGAGAAGGTCCAGTGAGAAGCAAATGACTGAAAAATTCAATTTAGGCAAAGAAAGACCTGTTTCCCACTGAACTATGCAGCGGGTGTTAAAGAATCTGGGATCTGGTAATCGAGTGCCTATAGAAAGGCATTTCATTTTTGTGAAAAATGGAAAGATTCGATGGGCTCGCAAGAAAATCGAGAGGATCCCAGTAGTACCATCTTTTTCCGCTGTTACTCAGTTTAGGCTGTACACTTTTTTTGCATAAATGGTAGGATGCAAAATAAAAAGTAAAAAAAAAAGTGTAAATGGAGAGAAAGCATGGCCCGAACCTCATGAAGTCATGCATCCCGACTTTATTGTCTACCACTCAACAGTTTGGAAGTGTCATCATGATATGTGGTATGTTCAATTAGCAATAGTTGAGGAACATGATACAAGGAAGCAAGCTTATACAGAATCAGCCAAAAAAAAAACAAAAAAAACCCCTTCCCATTTCACCCATCCGGTCACTCCCAAAGTTTAGTTCAGCCTTAAATTTATTTAAGCTATCAACTTCCACAACAACAGACGGAAGTCTGTTCTGGCAATCAACTACCCGCTGGCTAAAGGGAAACTTTCGCACATCTATTCTACAACTGTCTTTCCTGAATTTGAATCTATACCCACTCAGGTTCTTAATCTAAGCATGCCGCAGAATCCCATCCAATGAGGCCTCCAGGCCTGTACATAGTACTCAAAGTGTGGCCCGATTATTGCCTTAAAGAAGGATAATCACCTCCTTGTCTCTGCTCAATTGGTAAAGACTGCGGTCGTTCTCACTGTTAGAACGTCGTGTTATCTCCAATGATCGTTCTGCCATATCAGGATTAGGATGAATTCTTTCAAGGCGACAATGCAACTATCGACCATAAAGATTGTATCTGAATGAAATGAGAAGCATTTCCAGGATTCTAGCATCTATCCAGGCTGCCCAATTCATCAGCTGTGAACTGAATTGAAAATGGAATATGTTGGAAAGGGCAGTTCGGCTTTGTACTTTCCTACCGACCACAATTTAGCAGATGACAAATATTCTGATGGAAGAATATTTAAATGTGGAGTTAAGAGTGGCTGGAGACTAGGCACCTGCACGGTGATCTGATTGAGGTGTATAAGGTCCTGAATGGGTTGAGCAAGCTGAATACTGATGGGATTCTTCCTCTTGCTCAGACTAAGAACCTGAGGGGGACAGTTTCAAACCGAGGAAAGATAGTTATAGAATAGATATGTGGAAATTTGCCTTTAGCCAGTGGGTAGTTGATTGGTGGAACAGGCTTTCATCTTTTGTTGTGGAAGCTAATAGCCCAAATAAATTTAAGGCTGAGCTGGACAGGCAATTTGGAATGAATGGAGGAGTGAAATGGGAGTTTTTTTTTTTTTTTTTGGCTAATGCTGCATAATTAGTAGGCGTATGTTACTTTCTAGCATTGTATGCCAATGCTAATGCTAATATAATTAAAACTTAGGATTTGCCGGAGCTGCAAAATCTTGTTCCACATGTGGATAACTTATATGCTGTCCACCCTTATAAAACCCCAACCTAGCTGCAACTCATATGCAGACAGGACTTTTTCAAACTTCACTGTAATTTAACACCGGTTAATATTTGGTTAAAATGTATTTTTTTCCACTTGCTCTTAATTTTGCAAATTCATCAATTATGTCATCTTAGGTTATAGAGTTTGTTACTTCAGGCTCGATAAATCGAACATTTTGTCCTACATTTAATTATTTCATAAATAGTTTTTTTATTCTTTTTAGTGCTGAAAAAGACCGTTCATCAGTTGCATTTGTCACAGGCATTGTGAGAAATATTTTCAGATTTGTTTTTCCATGTCCGTAACAGATTTACAACTGCCTCTCCCGCATACTGTACCGAGAAGTCATGCAGGTCAACTGCTTTCTTGTGTCCTTAGTCAGTGGAAAAGATTATGGCATATTGCCAACATGGACAATATGGCGTGGTCAGCCCATGTAAGCACACTATTAGAGAATTAGAGAGAGTGATTTTCCTTTATTCTGGAAATTTATTTGTTGTTTCACAGAAATGGGTCATCCACACTGTCAATAAATTTCGCCTGTCTCTGTTTACATGGTAGGCACAAGTGGGCCCTAGTTTGAATCAGGGTTTAAAAAAAAAAAAAGAAAAGAAAAAAACCACTTTAAAAAAAATTGAAATTACAGAGACTCCGCGAGGTCTCCTCTGTGTGAGGTACAAGGCTAGTGCCTCATGTGCCTGTTTATAAGTACAGCCCTGAGGGCGATTCAAAAAGAATTGAATGCTTTTAAAATTTTATTACTCAGTAACTAGGTTATATATGAATGTGTAGTCAAAACCAATTTGTATCACAGTTATTTTTATAATATGGAAGAAAATTGAGAAATGTAAGGTAACTACAATTTGGTGCATACCACATGTTGATATGTAACCTAGTTACTGAGTAATAAATTTTTGAAAGTGTTCAATTATTTTTGAATCATCCTATATATGCATTGCAAAAGATTAATGTTGCAAACATTACAAAATATGTATGGATGCAAAGAATAAATATGTCTATTAATGTGATTTCTGAACTGGCTGTAAATATAAAATCGGCTACTATTATTTGTAAACACAATTAATAGGTGATAGCATATTCCTGTTAGTTTCAAGAAGATCTGTACATATATACATAATTTAGCAATACTACATTGAAATAACTTTCAAAATTATATATACACATACATCCATTCTTCTTTATGCACATACGGAAAAACACACATACAGGGTGTTTCAAACGTGATGGTCAATAAATTAAAGGTAAACTGTGCAGACAACAATACACAAAAAAAGCGTAGTAAACATGGGTCCTTAAGTGAATCGTTTTCGAGATATTGCACATTTCTAGTTGGAATTCACCACTGATTTGTTTGTTTAGGTTAGGCTATGCTCATTCTCTCCCTTTCCACTCTCTCAATGCTCTGAGATGTAGCAGGCATACTAGTACTTGTCAAAGGATAGTCAACATGGAAAGAGGTTACATCAATGAAGAGAATGCAGACATGCACTTCATGTATGGTAAAGCCAATGGCAGTGCACTTGAGGCTGTATGTTTGTACCAAGAAGCATTTCCCCGCCGAAGGTTGCCCAACAGGCGCACATTCACCAGGGTACATCAATGCCTTAGAGAACATGGGTGCTTCGCACATGGAGTACAAGCAGATAGGCCCAGAAGCATAACACATGATGCTGAGGAAAGGGTGTTAGAAAGAACATCCTGTAACATGTAACATCTATAAAATCCCGTGGTGTTGAAACCAAAAATTAAAAATGTATTATCTTATATTTAATAAAACCACCCTTAGCAAAGGATTCACAGCTTTTTTGCTAAACTAGTGCTCCCGTAGTCAAATGGTTCATTTGTGGCCCGATGTTCACTGAGACTTTTTGCTTATTTTAGTTTGTACTTTTCACCTTTAAATTACTGACCATCATTTTTGAAACACCCTGTATATATATATATATATATATATGTGTGTGTGTGTGTGTGTGTGTTTGTTGCAAAAGATTAATGTTCAGTTAAACATTGCAAAATAAGTCTATTAATGCGGCGGCGCCTCCGTAGCCAGGTGAGCAGGAGCAGCACACGCTTCTTGATTAGACAGGGGTTCGAGCCCGTGTTCACCAAATACAGAGGATGCGGAAAGGTCAGGGAATGACCACCGCATATCCCCGAAGCAATTGGCCTTAGTTGCTAATGCTCCTAAAAACCAAATAACAAACAAACTATTAATGCAGAGAAGTGTCCCTTTTACTGATTAATCTTGTTTTCACTTGACTCTCCTTTGTTTTCCATTAAAAACTTGAGATTAAATTTTTCATCAATGACAACTAAAGGCAATTTTAAATTACTATTACATGAAATTTTCTTATTAGGTGCTTTGAAATTTCTCTTTAGTGTGAACTAATAAATGCTTTTTAAGATAACCATGTAGGGAAAATGCCTTCCCACATATTTCACATGAGAATGGTTTAGCTTCACTATGAAGCAAAAAATGGTTTTTCAGACTACCTGACTGTGAAAACGTCTTTCCACATATTTCACAAGAGAAGGGTTTCTCTTTTGTGTGAACCAACAAATGTAGTTTTAAACTACCTGAACGTGAAAATGCCTTTTCACATATTTTACAAGTGAAGGATTTCTCTTGAGTGTGAAGCAATAGATGTGTTTTCAGGTTATTGGACTGTGAAAATGCCTTGCCACATACTTCACATGTGAAAGGTTTCTCCTGGGTGTGAAGCAATACATGTCTTTTCAGATTACTTGATCGTGAAAGCACTTTTCCACAAATTTCACAAGCGAAGGATTTCTGCTGATTGTGAACAAATAAATGCTTTTTCAGATAACTTAACAGTGAAAATGCCCTGCCACATATTTCACACGAGAATGGTTTCTTCTGGATGTGAAGTAATACATGGCTTCTCAGACTAACTGAATGTGAAAATGCCTTGCCACATATTTCACAAAGGAAGGATTTCTCCAGTGTGTGAAGCAAAAAGTGGTTTTTAAGATGACCTGACTGTGAAAATGCCCTGCCACATATTTCACAACAAAAGGGTTTCTCTTGGGTGTGAAGTAATAAGTGTGTTTTCAGATTACACAATGCTAAAAATCCTTTGCCACATATTTCACACACAAAGGGTTTCTCCTGAGTGTGAAGCAATAAGTGTCTTTTCAGATAACCCAATCGTGAAAAGGCCTCACCACATATTTCACAAGTGAAAGGTTTCTCCTGGGTGTGAAGCAATAAATGTGTTTTCAGACTACTGGATTGTGTAAATGTCTTGCCACATGTTTCACAAGAGAATGGTTTCTCATGAGAGTGAACAAGCAAGTGCCTTTTTAGATGACTTTTAGTTGAATATATCTTCCCGCAAATTACACATCGGAAATCTTTCTGCACATGGAGAATTTTTTTTTCCATTTTAATATAAATGGCTTTGAAATTAGCTTTCTGTCTTTCCTTCTGTAATTCTAGACAATAGCATCCTGTTAACATAATCTGTAATGTTGAATTTTCTAGTACTTCTGTTATTTTTTGTCTGATAATTTTTTCTTCTTGCAAACATATTTTTTGTTACTTTTATTACCAGATATTTTGGGACTGGATCTGTGATAAAGCTACTGATTAGTTTACTACGACACAGTTACTTTCAGCACAGATATTCTTGCTAGCACTTTATTCTGTATACCAGCTTTATTTTTACTTAACTGACCTGAATCTAAAAAGAAAAAAATATATAGTATTAATAAATAAATAGATATATATACATATATATAGAGAGAGAGAGAGAGGGATATTCAAAATTGTATGTCAAATTCTATTCGTGACAATTAAGCAATCAAAAATATTCTTAAAATAACTTCACTACTAAAACAAATGTGGCACATAATGGAAGAAATAAGAAACTTGGTTATACCGCAATACTAAATGTATCCAATAAATGCAACATTATACATACATATAATATGCTTGTGTCCATCTGTCTGTGACACTCTTTGAACTTGAATAACTGAAATATATAGATTGAACATGCTTTGGACCTGGTTCCTTTTGCAATAGGTTTTATTTAGAAGTAAAATTGAAATAATAATAAAAAATAAATAAAATTCCAGTATCCAGGTGCTGATGATTTTTGTGCAATAACTAATCTTTTTAAAGGGTGCCATGCCACCACTGCCAGTGGTGGCATGGCACCTGACAGGTGTCTTTCAAAAATACTGCTCCTTCATTAATTACTCTTTAATTAATGATTAAAAATTTTAAATTATTTCTAGCTTCCTAAATATAGTCAAACTTTTATTACAATATTTCCTGAATTTTTTCATATAGCTTCCATGGAATAATTAAATGCATGCACATATCAGGTGCCACGCCACCATTTGTGTAACACTTTTCCCATTTGCATCAAAAGTACCGTGGGAACTGACACTGCTATAGAGTTCAAATTCTGTCTGTTTAATGTTCAAGATTAATTGCTTTTCCATTTCCACAAGTAAACATCTATAGTCACACAAGAGTTGTTTTTGAAAGGTTTTATTATTGTTTTCATGTAGTAAAGATGCAGAAATGCAACGCTATATTCATTCAGGAGGGTTGCTACTTTTCAGAAAGCAAGATGCGTAGGTATCACACGTTGCAGGAAACTGAGTTGTGAAGCATGCCAAATTTGAAATAATATTTTGAAAAAATATGAAAACCGACATATATAATTGTATGTATATATATATATATATATATATATATATATATATATAAATTTTATATTTATTATAACATGCATATATATATATATATATATATTTTTTTTTTTTTTTTTTTTCCAATCATATAGCAATCAGAAATATGTGCACATGCACACATTTAAAATTTTGTGTGGTTAACATTCTTTTCAACTGAGGAATTTATCAAAAGATTTCAGTGTCCGATCCAGTTTGTTTAGTTTTCTGAAGAATTAATATTTTCTGATTTTCTGAAAACAAGTGATTAAAAAAATAAATACCATTAAATATTTTTAAATTTATTTTTTACTAAAAACAAAAAGATCTATGCAATAAATATTGCAATCTTTAAAAAAAAACGTAAAAGACTGATATAATTCATGGGCAATTCTAAAACACCAAAGTTTTTTTAGATATTATAAAAAAAAAAAAAAAAAAAGAAATTGGCACCTGTCAAGTATGTGCCACCACTTGTAGTATAAGGTTGGTGCTACCATTGCCGGATTGAAGATGAAATATGTATATGTATAAAATGATATGAATATGGGATGACCCTTCAATAAATTCAAACTTATGGAATAGATGCTTTTAAAAAGTACATTAGTTTTTGAGAAGTACCAAACATATGTAAAAATATCAATATGGAATTTAAATTGACAAAACTTATTATTTTTTTCAGTTTCCTTTGCTTAAAAATCATTTCACAAGAACTGAAAGAGAGATTAAATTATTTCAAGGATGGAATTCAGCTAATCCAGTGAGTAATGGAAATTCACGAATTATTACTAAAAATTTTTATAACATTCCAATTATTATAACAGTCCACACTGTTATAACAGCAGTGTAGCAGCTGTGCCATTCAAATTACATTTGAGAAAAATCTATAATTTATTTAAAAGATTTTGAAAAACATAATATACCACTCAAACTAAAAACTATTTATTTCCTTTGGAAAATTTATTTTCTAGGAATATAATTAACAGACCACATTCTGAATGTAAATAATTAATTATCTAAATTTAACATTTAAAGAATTTTAATGATAAAATGAAATGAGACTGAGTAAAGCCTTTGGCTCTTGATTTCTTTACTACAATGCTGCTTAATTATTGCTAAAATATATTAATATAATTATTTTAAGATATATTAAGCCATATTTTCACTTTTATAAACATATCTGTTTCATTTTTTCAGCAGATATTACCCAAATATGGCAAAAGTTCTCATTTTTCTGATTTTATTTTAAAAGTTGACCTAGCTGTAAAACTTTCTGGCCTAGTTGTGACCATCAGCATTTGCTCATTGATGCCTGCAAAGAGCCTACTAATCTTCAAATATGCTAGGCACTTTGCAGTTTCAATGCTCATGGGATTCTTCCTCTTGCTCAGAATAATCACCCGAGAGGGCATAAATTCAAATTGAGGAAAGACGGTTATAGAATAGATGTGCGGAAGTTTGCCTTTGGCCAGCGGGTGGTTGATTGCTGGAACAAACTTTCATCTGTTGTTGTAGAAGTTGATAGCTTAAATAGATTCAAGGCAGAACTTGACAAACATCTGGAGCAAGGGGATGGGTGAAATAAGGGTTTTTTTTTTTTTTTGGCTGATGCTATATAAGCTTGCTTTCTTGCATCATGTGCCCTTGCTAATGCTAATTCTAAAGTGTAGCAGTTTCAACTCTTAAGTGATTATGGAATATAGTCGGATCTCTCTTTAACGAACTGACATATAGAAAAATTTTCAATGTAGCGAAATTTTTTGATTTCCCTTGGTCAATTGAAAATACGTTGAAAATAGTTTCTGTATAACGAAGAAAATTTCCATATAACAAACTGATTTCAAGAGACTTGGGTATGCATTGTTCACACCTCTGGCCTTTAGGCAATAAAGCTGATGCTGTAGAAAGCATGAATTAAGAGCTAAAAGGATTAAAAATTAATCTCTTCAGCTTTTAATAGTTAAAGGCTTTAATTCCACAAATTAAGAGCTAAAACATTTTACAATTTAATGGTGCCTGTAAAACCCTGCAGGAGGAAACTGGCCAACCACAACGAGGGAGAGAAAAAGATGGCAGAGAAAAAGTGGAAGTGATTAAAAGTGTAGATTGCGGTGCTAAAAAAAAAAGAAATTGCTTTAAAATTTGATGTCCCTGCCAGTAGTGTGTCAACCATTCTGAAAAACCCTGTTTTGATTCTCAAACTGTTTGAGGAAACGGGACTCAGTCCTTCCGTGCAAAATTGTGCCTTTGGGAAGACGTAGATGAAGCGGTTTTTAAATGGATGAAGTTGATTCGAGACCAAAATATGCCGATAGCAGGGCTATTAATAAAAGAAAAGGCTATGGAGTACACATCTTTTCTGAGGCATAAAACACTCCAAGCCAGTTCTGGTTGGCTGGACAAATTGAAAGAGCGCCATGGCGTACTTGAAAAAGTTATTTCTGATGAAAGCAGTGTTGCAATCGAAGAAGACTATACCCATTGGAAATAAACAGTTTTGAAAAACTGTTATGGAGGGCTACGAGTCCAAAGACATAGTCATTGTTGATGAAACATGACTATTTTTTAAATGTTTGCCGAACAAGACACTGATTTTAAAAGTGATTAATGTAAAAGTGATAAATGGTGGTAAAAATAGTAAGGAGAGAATTACACTCTTGGTTGCAAATATGGCTGGTAATGAAAAACTGAAGCTTTTGATACTAGGCAAAAGTAAATAACCCTGAAGTTTCAAAGGAATAAAGTCTTTAGAGTTGGACTACAACTACAAGAAAAAAATTTGAACGACAAGAGAAACTGTTGAGCACTAAATTTTAAATTTCAATAGAAAGATGACGAAAGAAAACAGAAAAATTGCATTGATTGTCGGCAACTGCCCTGCCCACCTTCACTCAGCAATTTTGAAACTTACAAGTGTGAAGCTTGTTTTCTTCCTTCTGAATAATTCGTCTAACTGCAGCCAATGGACCAAGGCATTATCAAGAATTTAAAACTGCACTACCGAAGGCGCATACTGAGAATAGAAACCAACCAATCTATAGATTCTATTATAGATTTGTGGATGTGCATATAAGAATTGGCGAAAGTGTGGAGTCAAGATGTGACGGAAACAACGATTAAGAATTGTTTCACAAAAGCAGGTTTTACTAAAATGCTAATTAACAGAGATCAGAGAGATGAACTACTAGAAAACATTGACAATACCAACAATGAGTTGGATGAAAATGAGGGCAATATTAAACCTTCCAAACAAATGTTGGCAGCATTTGAAACTTTGCACTGAGGCCTTCAGTGGGAAGAAAATGTAACAGAAAATATATCTGAGTGTTTAAAGTTTAAACAAATGCAAACATTTTTATGAATGGTGTACAGCAGAATCCAGTGTACAACAAAAAATAACCAAATATTTTACAACCTAATTCTTAAGAGTACTAATATATTTTGAGCATCATGTAACGTCATTTCTTAATATGTATGTATTAATAAATTGTTTTAAAATGTAACCATTCCCACTTATTTCTAATTTATTTATTTCCCATCTTTATTTCTGAATTTACAGTATTTTTCATTGTTGAAAAGGTCATATTTCTTTATAACAAATTTTTTCAAGGGAATGATCAATTTCGTTATATAGAGGTCCAACTGTACTTATTTTCTGAGGATCTGGTATTGGGTGAATGCACAGAAAACAGTGCGATTTGATGGAAGAAATAATGAATACCATTAAATATGATCCAAGTACAAATACAAACAGTGCAATACATGTGGGAACATCAATCTTTTGCATGGAAGTGGAAAGTTTATGGGAACAAGAGAAGCATCTCTATCACATTCAAAATGCCAATGCATTGCTTCCTATGCACTTTCTGCTATGAAGAACCTGTATGTGGCTATTACAGAAGTATGCCAAGGATCCTATGTTCTTTATCAAGGTTCTGGATGGATGAGATGGGCTTGACAAAATTTATAACAAACTATGTGAGCATGGAACAACCCATATACTATGCTAGTTAGTTAGTTAGTTATTTGGTTTTTAGGAGCATTAGCAACTAAGGCCATATTGCTCCGGGATATGCGGTGGTCATTCCCTGATCTTTCCGTATCCTCCGTATTTGGTGGTGATAGGCTCTAACCCCGGTCTAATCAAGAAGCTTGTGCTACGCACTGCTGCTCCTTCCCACCTGGCTACGGAGGCGCCATCACATACTATGCCTAATCTTCTACTGCTTATCAGATACTGGAACTCTCTGCTTGAATTGACTCTATAGCTCCTCTTAAGAACCCCCTCCTTTTGGGCACAAAGATTTCAACATACTTCTTTCTTTTACAAAAAATATTACATGTATTACGCAATGAGAAATTGGCTGCTCTACCTTTCTTACGGGATGAATTCCCTCCTACTAGGAATAATACTGTTCTGCACCAAGTTGTTTCCAACTGGATGTAACCTTTTACCCGATGTTACACATTTTAATTTGGACCACCAACCACTGGAAACAGAAATGCAGATTACCAAAGTAATCAATGCCCCTGTAGGTGCACCATCTGCATGAACTGCAGCCATTATCAACCCACTGCAGGATAGAAGCCTCCTCAACAATTCATGCTGCGTGGCAGATTATGGTCCATTTCCATCAGCATGAATTGTTGAGGAGGCTTCCATTTTGCAGTGGAACCTTCTCAACAATTCATGCTGATGGAAATGGACCATAATCTGCCACGCTGGTCCAGTGAGGGTTGGCAGATTGACCATATTTAGCAGTCAGGGGCTTGAACTCTGGTCTACTCAAAGAGCGTGTGCTACTGCACTCCTGCTCCTGACCACTTAACTACAGAGGCCGTTACCATCTGCATATACAAGCCTAACTACACTAATATCCAATATTAGTATGTTAATATTAAATATTTATCCAGGAATTTCCTTGACTCTTTGAATGCTCAAAAAACAGCCCTCTAGCTTTATGGATGGCTGCTTTTTAGAATTGAGATCAACCAATATCCTGATTGATCTCAATTTCAAAACATGCTATGTCAAAATTGTGTACCTTCCAAACAGGATGAAATCATCAACTCGTGATTGCATTCAGGATGTCTTGCTTCATGTTCTGTGACATGTGAAAGATCTATAAAGAGTAGAAGCCAATCAGGGAACAAAGGAGCTGGAAGAAGTGAGGTGGAGTTACTACCAGGATGCCCACCTTATTTTTTCAGCTTTTCGGAACATTTCTTGGAGAACAAAATAATTGATAGAATAAATGGCTGGAAATTAAGTGTCTACAGGTACATGGAAAGTAGCCAAATTTCTCACATTAGTGACACACTGACTAGGGTTGTTAACAAAATCCTCTTCCAGTCTATTATCCCTGAAATCTGATCCAAAAACAGTAGCTGCCTTCAGACTTATTGCCACTCATCTCCATTTCTGAAATATGCTTAGAAATGGTTGTTCGAGAAATTTGTAACTCATATCATCCACAATAGACTTAGTCAATTCATTATGCTTTGAAAGGGCACTCTGTAGTTGCATATGCAGAAAATCTTCATGGTTTGGAACATCTAAAAAGCCAGTTGTTGTTGTTGTTGTTATTTGGTTTTTAGGAGTATTAGCAACTAAGGCCATATTGCTCCGGGATATATGGTGGTCATTCCCTGACCTTTCCGCATCCTCCGTATTTGGTGGTGACGGGCTCGAACCCTGGTCTAATCAAGAAGCGTGTGCTACGTACTGCTGCTCCTTCCCACCTGGCTACGGAAGCACCGAAAAAAAAAAAAAAAAAAGCCAGCATACCATCTATCTTGATCTCACAGAAGCATTCAATGCAATATAAATTCAATGTCCATTCCAGCTTTTCAAGGGCTTTGTGCTTTTAATATATTTATATATGCAATTAATATATTTTATAATTTTCTTGAACAGCTTCTGTCAGTAAGACTTTACTAGAACTTGACTTTACAGCAACTAATGAGACACTCATTATAAAAACTAAATGCAGAATACCACAAGGAGGAACTCTATCAACAATACTCTTCACAACTAGTTTTTTTTTCTGTTTCTAAAGCCATCCTCCAGTTCTGGCTCACATGCAGACAGCAGCTTTTGTGCCCACCCAGTATCCAGACCAGATCAGACAGAAAACTTCATATTTTACAGCAAATTCTTTGAACTTGCCATCAATCCCCAAGAAATCAAAACATATCTTCTCCTCCATAGATCATAAAAATTCCTCCTCTTAGTCCCATTAATGATGTCCAGTAACTTACTCCTTCACCTTCTATCACCTTTCTGGACATTTCTTGATTCAAAGATAACTAAGCTTTCAGTTAAGAACTAGAAAGAACTCTGTCACAACATGACCATTATAATGAGGTATATTAATACATATCTGATATATATTCTCTGCTGTATGTTTAAAACTGTATTTCCTCTTTCAAGAAAATTTGGAATACCAAATACTGGATTTTGATATGGGTTAATGGATGGCCTTACCAACTGAAAAACCATCTCAAGAGTTACATTATGCAGCAACCTTAACTACACACCAATAAAATACAGAATCAAAATTGACAACTTGAACAAATTTATTAATTTAAGTATGCAGATTCAGAATCATATTAACATTTTGGAATATATTGGCTAGAGAATCAGTATAAGGAGCAACCCAAAACAGTATAAAATAAACAAATTCTTCCCAGGTGCAATAATTAGGATCCTGGGGAGGTCACTTATTGATATGAATTTATAGAAGTATGAAACAAATTACGGATTAATTAGTGTCTGGAGACTAGGTGCCTGCGAGGTGATCTAATTGAGGTGTATAAACCCTTGAATGGTTTGAGCACGCTCAATGTTGATGAGATTCTTCCTCTTGCTCAGAATAATTGCCTGAGAGGGCATAAATTCAAATTGGGGAAAGACAGTCGTACGACAGATGTGCTGTGCGGAAGTTTGCCTTTAGCCAGCAGGTGGTTGATTGCTGGAACAAACTTTCATCTGTCGTTGTAGAAGTTGATAGCTTAAATAGATTATAGACAGAACTAGACAAACATCTGGAGTGAGTGGATAGGTGAAATGAGTAGGGTTTTTTTTTTTTTTTTTTTTGCCAACTATTGTTGTGACTTGCAGAGCTCCAATTTATTTGGGCAATACTTGTTATAAATTAATCATGACTAATTTTATCATAGGATCAGACGCTAAAATTTCTGAATTAGTGAATGAAAAATATTCTCACCCCCCCCCCCCCTTTCCGCGCAGCTGGATCTAGAGCTGCTACGGGGAGGGGGAGATATTTATTCTCCTACTCGCCCTCGAAATCTAAATACACCGTACACGCTTATTTTTTGTAAACAGTCCTTAGCATCGCGACTTTACAAGCATTAGTCTATCTACGGTTAAAGGCAAGGATCTTAATAATTTGAAAACATTTTTTTCCACCTTTATTACTTGTAGGAAGACTAAGTCAGTGTTCTAACATAAGAAGGCTAGAGTTTATTCTCAAAACTGTATTTCAAACGTAAGGAATCTAGTTTTGCGAATAAAATTAGACGACAAAACTTACCAGAATCATACAGCGATGTATTCTACCATAGTTGGGAAATTAAAGAAAAGTTAATAATCTTAAAGAGCAACCCAAAATACAACAAAATCAAGTAAGAAACACAGATCAAAACATTTGTTTCGATTTATTGCAGCAACGCCCTCTCAGTTAATTGTTGAAAAAAGTGCATTTTATTTCTTGTTATACATCGATTTATGTAACGACTTTAACACCTCTTTTCAATTTTTTTTTGTGAAAAAATAAAAAGAAAAAGAAAGAAACCCCACATACACACACTGGCCAAAAAAAAAAAAAAAAAAAAAAAAAAAATGCAAACTGCTCGGGTCGTAACAGAGTGGTTTGAGGAGAGGACATGAGTGTGGAAAAGTTGGATTGGCCAGCCCAGAGTGTTGATCTGAACCCCACGAGCATTTTTGGAATGTATTGGATCGTCGGGTACGTGCACGTCGAGATCGCCGAAATATGGCTGCGTTAAAGGCCGAGTGAAGCAACATATCATCTGACATTTATAAAAAGCTGGCTGAGTATGCCGCGAAGATTGAAGGCAGTCATAAAAGCAAAAGGTTTCAGCCCAAAATATTAAATGACACAATAAAAGCTCTTTTTTTTTTTTTTTTTTTGGTCTAAATGCAGGTGTCCATATATTAATGGTAAGGCAGTGTATATCATACCAAGAAAGCAAAGAACATAAACGTGTGGATGATTTGTTCATAATTTCTCAAATTAAACGTGGATGTCCAGATATTGAGATGACGAGACAAAGACCAGTACAAAAAGTTTTGACCCATTGATCATGTACAGACTGAAGTGATAGAAGATATCTTCCACACAGCCACCTCAAAGAAGAATTCATATATAGAAGTGGTGTACGGTCTACTCTAAAGTCTATTCCTGAAAAACCTGAGGTTTCCATTACAAGGCTCAATTCACATACTACTTAGGCGTTCGTTAAAGAACTAACCACCAATAAAATTGGAGTGCACGCGCTAGTCAGAAAGATGAATACAAGTTCTCATTCATACTTAGTTTCACTTTCAGAAGTTAAGGCAGTTTCTCTGGAGCAGATCAGATACACAGAAGATAAAGCTAGCAATTAAAATTAATAAATCTAGATCAAGAACTGTTCACATTGCTTGCTTTCTTCAGAATGTAAGGAGTATCCCAAATATATTTATCCCCAGGGGCTCATATCTGGTGAGTATGGGTTTGGCAAACCCAGGGTCCTGAGCTGGATATCATCATTCTTCTCTTTCTTGGTGATTCCTGTCTACTCTCTCTCTCTCTCTCTCTCTCTCTCTCTCTCTCTCTCTCTCTCTCTCTCTCTCTTTCTCTCAGGGTAACTCGGGAATTTTTTTTTTTTTTTTTTTAGTCGGTGCAGCATAGGCCTCAGGCTTCCTTGTACCATATGGCTGATAATAAAATAATAATAATAATAATAATAATAATATTGCATTCTCTTCAAACCCTACTAAATGACTGATAAATTTTCAATGTTAAGTCATTTGTCTCACAGAAACTTCTCTCTCTCATAACAGAGGCATTGACTTGTTGAACAAATCTACAAACTATTATTTCGTAGGTAATAACAAATTGGAATAAAAAAAAGGTGGCACAGTAGCATTCCTCTTTAAAAAATCGATACCGATTTTTAGGACTGTGAAGAGCTGGACTTGTAACTTCGATGCCATCGGTGCACAGTTTAAAGTCCAAAACTCAGAGATCCAAATTTGTCTTATCTACCTTCTGCTGGATAACACCCGATTCTAGAATGCAGCTTCACACCTGGATAACACAGGCAGGTCATGGAGTCTTGACAATGATTATAAAAATTTTTCTTGTCAATGACTATAGGAATTTTTTAAGGCGTTGAATGAGTTGAGCAAGCTGAATGCTGATCGGATTCTTCTTCTTGCTCAGACTAAGAACCTGAAGGGGCACAGTTTCAAATCGAGAAAAGATAGTTGTAGAATAGATGTGCGGAAATTTGTTGTGGAAGGCTAAATAAATTTAAGGCTGAACTGGACAGGCATTTGGAAAGAATGGCGAGGTAAAATTTTTTTTTTTTTGCCTGATGCTGCATAAGCTTTCTTTCTTGATCATATGCCTCTACTAATGCTAGTGTAAAAGGGACGGGGAGGTGATTATCCCGTTATACAGGGCAATGGTCAGGCCACAACTAGAGTACTGTGTATGGGTCTGGAGGCCTTATTATAGGAAGGATGTAGAGTTGCTACAACGAGTATAAATAAAGGAAACAAGATTGCTGAGCGGAACAAAGGGGTGCTCTTACAGAGAAAGGCTTAGGTTCTGCAAATTGCGGTGCCGGGAGAGTATGCACCTGCGAGGTGATCTGATTGAGGTGTATAAGGCCTTGAATGGCTTGAGCAAGCTGAATGCCGATGGGATTCTTTCTCTTGCTCAGATTAAAAACCTGAGGGGCACAGTTTCAAATTGAGAAAAGACAGTTGTAGAATAGGTGTGCGGAAATTTGCCTTTGGCCAGAGGGAGGTTGATTGGTGGAACAACTTCCATCTTTTGTTGTAGAAGTTGATAGTCTAAATAAATTTAAGGCTGAGCTGGACAGGCATTTGGAACGAATGCCTGTCCCCACTCTGGAAGAATACTCTAATCAAACTACTAAGAAAACCCAACAAGCCCCTATCACACCCCAGAGCCTTCCATCCCATTTCTCTCCTACAGAATTTGGGAAAACTCTACGAAAGACTACTCGCCCCATGAATCCATGATCATTTCCAAGCTCAAGATATCTTTTCACCTCACCAGTATGGATTCGTTAAGGGCAAGTCCTGTGAAGATGCACTTCTTGCGTTAGAAAATTACATCCAGAAACCCACATCAAAATATGAAATGGCGATCTTCATAGACTTCGAAGGAGCTTTTGACTCCCTCTGGTGGGAGAGCATAACAAGTCTTCGGAACATCTCATGCTCCTCTGTGTTGTACTAAGCTATCCAAGCCTACTTTTATCAGAGATCTATATAGGTTACTTCAAAAACCTTCAGCATAACACGAGCTGTCAATTGAAGATGTCCTCAGGGCCCTGTTCCAGGGCCACTCTTCTGGAACATTACATTAAATACATGGCTAACCAGACATTTTGATTTTGCTATCCATTTGCATATACTGATGACCTTGTCATTGTTTTCTCAGGCAACTCCAGGCAACTAATTCAAGAAAGAATTTCTCTGGTCTTAAAAGATCTCATTAAATGGGCCACTGCCAACAAACTTAAAATATCTCCATCCAAAACCCAGCTCACGATCTTTACAGGTCAACTAAATATCCATCGTCCTCCTGTCTTTAAAATAGCTAACAAGAAATACCATATGTCAAACACTTAAAACATCTTGGTGTGATCATTGATGATAGACTCAATTTTACTTTCCCCATAAACCACCTAATAGATAAAATCAAGAAATTTACTATGACTATTGTTCGGATTACAAGAACTGACTGGGGGCTTCGATGCAGAGTATTTCTGTTTTATTACAAGGCAGTATTCATACCTTTTGCAACCTACGCTGCTCGGGTTTGATATGACAGAATTAAGAACGTCAAACTGAAATCAAAATTACTCTCCTTGCAAAGATCCGTGATTCTTACAATGCTCCGTGCCTCCAGGTCTGTCTCAACTGATGCACTGCAGGTCATAGTTGGAGTATTACCTCTGGACTTGTACATTTTACATCGTGCCTTCTGCTACTTTCAAAAACATCAGACCTCCATGGAATTCTATGGAGTACAGAATGATGTTCTTGCAGACACCAAAGGTGAAAAAAATCGATGTGGGCTCTCAGTTGCCCACATCAATGCCAGAGCTTGCACTTGAACATCACGCAACACAGCGGCAATCCCCAAGGCAGAATGTGCTGGTCGCAAAGGAACTAGTTGTTGTAGGTGACTCTATTATCAGGGAAACGGGGAACATATTGTGCAAAAAAGGATAGATGGAACAGGACCAGGCTATATCTGCCAGGGGCAAAGGTTGATGACGTTGTAGGGCAGATATCATCCTTTAAGAACACAAAGGGTGATATTGTTGTACACGTTGGTATTAATGATATTAAGAGTAAGAGACCGGCAGAATTACTTAACAAGTACAGGACAATGCTGAAAAAAAGCAGTGAGTTAGGGTTGAATTTGCAAGTGTCTGCAATTCTGCCCAGACACGATAGGAGGGAGTATATGATGAGAGTTTTGTCGATAAATTCTGCTCTGGAGAGATTGTGCAAGGCTCAAGGGGTAGAATTTTTCGCACCATGGTCTGTGTTTGTTAACAGGATAGACTGCTTCTACAGGGATCGAATACACTCAAATAGAAAGGGTCAAGAATATTTGCTGATGCTATCGAGGCAGAGTTAGGTGGGTCGGAAAACTGCTAGCTTGGTGGGATACACGGAATAATAGATTAACAATAACCGCTGGCAGAGGTAAAAGTTATTCTTGCACTACTTCTATTGAAATGCAATTGGGCAGCAGCCTGGAAAGCAAGTCAATGGGAATTTCCAGGATTGCTGGGAGTCATAGTGGAACAAGTAAATACATGGGCTGTGTTATGGTAACTAAAAGTAGAAACAGGTGCACATCTACTTGCAGTTACACCAATGCTAGGAGTATAGTTAATAAATTCGATGAGCTTGAAGTGCTAGTCAAGATATCAAAGGCAGATATTGCTGGAATATCAGAGACAGTTCTGCACTGATTTTGTCACACAGACAAAAGCAGTGCAGAACTGGAATTTGGGGAATACAATGTGTACAGAAAGGATAGACAGGACATGAAGGGAGGAGGAGTTATGCTGTTAGTCAAGAAACAGATAAAACCCAAGGATGTGCAGCCAATTGATGTGGGTGGACAACGCAATGTTGAGTCTGTTTGGTGTAACATAAGCACTGGGTGAGAAAAAATTGAGAGTAGGTGTGTGTTATAGGCCTAATGAATCTGATGAGTATAATGAGGAATTGTGCACAGAAATAGAGTGGTCCAGTAAATTAGCGTGTCTTATAATGGAGGATTTTAATTTCCTGGCTATTGACTTGAATTTGTGGGTTGGTCACTCACACACTAGCAAAGCTTTTGTGGATTTATTGGATGAATGTTTTCTACATCAGCATGTTCGGGAGGCAACTAGAGGGAGTAATACTCTTGATCTGATTATCAATAGTGATTCTTCATACATCAAGAATCTGCAGATAAAGGAACCACTAGGTGGCAGTGATCACAATGTGCTGAAGTGGGATTTACTCAAAGAGGTAACTACCATCAGGGGTTAAGGGAAGGGTTTTTGCTTTCGTAAAGGCGAAAGTCTCAGACCGTCATAGGCGACTATGATGGTCTGAGGCCATTTAAATTCTATACAGTGGGACCAACTGATGATGTTACCAACAGCAAATTCAAAATGGGAAACATTCAAAGAACTTATCTTGGATGCTACTAGGCTTTACATACCAACTAAGAAATATTGTTCAAGGTTTAGGCCTAAGTGGATGTCAGATGAACTAATTAGACATATGGCAGAGAAGAAAACTGCATGGCATACATATGAATTAACATGTGACACAGAAGCCTATGATAAATATAAGCTGGTCTTTAACTAAGACCAGCTGGATTGGAAATTGGATTGGAAAAGTGCAAATGTATCTCCCATACATAAGGGTGGCTCTAAAAGTGAAGTTGGAAATTATCGACCTGTCAGTCTGACTTCAGTAGTAGGGAAAATCATGGAGGCAATGATCAAGGGTGGAATTCAGGATCATTTGGATCGAATTGAAATTCTCAAGGATACTCAGCATGGTTTCGTAAAGGGAAAATCATGTTTAACAAATCTGGTTCGCTATTTCGAAAGGGTCACTCACGAGCTGGATTTAGGGAATAATTTCGACATTGTTTATTTAGATTTCAGCAAAGCTTTTGACTCAGTCCCACATGAGCGGTTGCTTTATAAGCTGGAACAGGTTGGAATCACTGGGAAAATCCTTAGATGGATAGAAGGATGGCTTCAGGGCAGGAGGCAGAGGGTTGTGATAAATGGCTATTCCTCAGATTGGGTTGATGTAAGAAGTGGGGTTCCCCAAGGATCAGTATTAGGACCACTGTTGTTTTTAATTTTCATAAACGACATTGATGAAGGGATAGAGGGCGTGATGTCTAAATTTGCAGATGATGTTAAAATTGGGAGAGTAGTTAATGATCACTGTCAAGCTGAGCTTCTTCAGAGAGACCTAGATAGACTTCAGGAATGGTCAGAAAAATGGCAGCTGTGCTTTAATCCAACAAAGTGTAAGGTATTACACCTGGGAAACAGTAATCCCAAAAAAACTTATTCACTTGGTGGAGTTCAACTAAACCCAGTACTGGAGGAAAGGGACTTGGGTGTTACGATACGGTCAGACATGAAATTCTCTGAGCATTGTAAACAGGTTGCAAGGAAGGCCCATGGTGTCCTATCGATGATCTATCGAACTTTTGCAAGTAGAGATAGGGACGTGATAATCCCATTATATAAGGCTTATGTTAGACCACACTTGGAATACTGTGTTCAAGTATGGAGACCGCACCTGAAGAAAGACATCGAGCTTCTTGAAAGGGTGCAAAGAAGGGTAACTCGCCTGGTGAGATCGGCAAAAGGGCGTCCGTATGAAGAAAGACTTCGAATATGTGGGTTGCAGAGTTTGGAAACTAGACACCTTAGGGGAGATTTGATTGAGGTGTTTAAGGCTCTGAGAGGCATCAGTAAAATGAATGAGGACAAAATTTTCAAGATTATAAATGATGCTAGAACTAGGGGACATAAATTCAAGTTACGGGGGGAAATGTTTAGATTGGATTGCAGGAAGTTCTATTTTAGCCAGCGAGTTATAAATTACTGGAATAAGTTGCCTTCATGGGTGGTAGAGGCCGACAGTTTGGGGAAATTCAAAGGTCATCTGGATAGTACTTTCGGGTAAGGGAAGCACATAGGATGATAGGTTTAATTTCCTTTTTATTTTATTTTTTTTATTTATTAATTATTATTATTTAGTTATTTATTTATTATTATTATTTTTTTTTTTTGTTTTTATCATTGTTTTGTTCGGATTTTTTTTTTTTTTTTTTTTTTGGCTGGTGCAGCATAAGCCATAGGCTTTCTTGCACCATGCGGCCGTTACTAATACTAATACTAATACTAAGTTACAAAGGAGGTTAGGCAAGCGAAGGCAGATTACAAGAAATCTTTGCCAAAGGATGCAAAGAAAAACAGCAAAGAGGCCTTTACTTATATAAACTCTAAAAGGGGATGAATCAGATTGGTCCACTTGATATCGATGGTTCAACTGTTGATGATCCTGCTCAGGTAGCTAACAAACTAAATGAATATTTTGCCTCGACATTCACACATAAGGAGTTATTCAGGGAGGGGAATGCCAGAGGTGTATTCAACTGCGGCAGTAAGCTAGATAATCTTGTAATAACTGAGAGTAAAGTGGAGGCGAAATTGTTGAAGATAAACACAAGAAAGGCACCTGGGGTGGATGGAATCTATCCCGTTGTATTAGAGGCGGCGGCAAAGGAAGTAATGAAACCCTTAGCCATAATTATGAGAGCTTTACTGGACTCAAGGGGAGTACATTTGGACTGGAGAAGTGCAAATGTGACCCCAATCTACAAAGGAGGATCAAAGGGAGATGCAGGTTATTACAGATCTCTTAGTTTAACTTCTGTTCCAGGGAAATTAATGGAAACACTGGTTAAAGAAGCATTGCAGAATCATCTAGACAAGACTTCAGTTATAGCTCGGACACAGCATGGGTTTGTTAAGCGGAAATCTTGTCTGACTAATTTGATTGGATATCATGATGTAGTCACAAAAGAACTGGATGCAAAGAATAACTTTGATATCATATATTTGGATCTTTGAAAAGCCTTTTATACAGTTGCACATGGAAGACTGCTGCACAAATTGGAGCAGTGTGACATTGGAGGGTAACTGCTATGGATAAAGGGATGGTTGATTGGGAGAAGACAGAGAGTGGTATTCAATGGACACTGCTCTTCGTGGACTAATGTTATTAGTGGAGTCCCTCAGGATTTAGTTTTGGGTCCATTGTTGTTTTCTGTATTTATTAATGATATTTATGATGGTATATCAGGCTTAATGTCCAAGTTTGCAGGGTTGTTAATTACACTAATGACAGTATACTGCTGCAACAGGATATAGAAAAGTTGAGCAGATGGGCTGAGAAGTGGCAAATGAAGTTTAACATTGGCAAATGTATAGTACATATGGGTTGAGTGTTCCCAGAGTAACGTATCAACTATGTGATACCACACTGACAGTGGTAGAGAATGAAAAGGACTTGGGGTAATTGCGCAGGCAGATATGAAGTTTTCTGAGCAGTGCAGACGGTCTGCAAGAGTAGCTAATGTGTCTTGTCAATGATATACAGGAATTTTTCTAGCAGGGATAAGGAGGTGATTATTCCCTTGTATAAGGCAATGGTCAGGCCACACCTTGAGTACTGTATACAGGTCTCATTTTAAGAAGGATGTAGAGCTGTTGGAACGAACACAGAGAAGGGCAACAAGATTAATGAACGGAAAAAGGGTTGCTCTTACGAAGAAAGGCTTACGTTTTGCAAATTACAGTGTCTGTCGACTAGGCACCTGCGTGGTGATCTGATTGAGGTGTATAAAGCCTTGAATGGCTTGAGCATGTTCAATGCGTATGTGATTCTTCCTCTTGCTCAAAATAATCGCCTGAGAGGGCATAAATTCAAATTGAGGAAAGACGGTTGTAGGATAGATTTGCGGAAGTTTTACCTTTAGCCAGCGGGTGGTCTATTGGCGGCACAAGCTTCCATCTGTCATTGTAGAAGTTGATAGTTTAGATTCAAGGCAGAACTTGACAAACATTTGGAGCGAGTGGATGGGTGAAATAAGGGTTTTTTATTTATTTTTTTTTTTTTGCTGATGCTATATAAGCTTGCTTTCTTGCATCATGTGCCTTTCCTAATTCAATCTGATCAACGATCGTTAGTGTGGATTCCGTTATTGTCAAACCCACAGGTGATATTTTGGCTTGCCTTACCCTATATTGAAGACTATATGCACAAAGCATGTGTTATGGGTTGAAATTAACTATATATCGGTGTAAATACACCATAGCTTACCCGTAAATTTAACAACCTAAGTAGTGAAAAGGCATCGTTTGATTTTATCTCATATTGTGGTTACCTTCACAACGAAATACCAAGAATTGCACTACTTCGAATAAATAACGCTTCTCTAATAGAGGAGATTACTGTTATTCTCAGTGGGCACCACCACCACCCAGACGGCACCATTTTGGGCATGTTGGCTCACTCATCGGTGGGCGCCAGGTACTCTGACAATGCAAACACATCATTGCAGTTGTGAAATTAACTCCAGAATATGAGAGATGACAAATGGTGAAGATGATTATAATTTTCACATAATCTGTGGCAAAACTACATATTGTTCACTGAGTTTGTTACTTGCTAGAGAGGTGTATCACTTTCAGTTTTCCTTAATCACCTGAATCCATGCTGAACCTAAAAAAAAAAAAAAAAAAAAAAAAATATATATATATATATATATATACAAAGGGTACTAGGAAAGTTTTGCAATATGACGCAACAATGAATCACAGGAAGCTGCTTGTTGCTGCATGTTGAGACATGTTCATACGTGCATAGTAGCCGCCGCGGCAAGTCGATGGGCTCAGTTATTCATTAGTAGTGAGAGTGTAAAGTGCTTGCGATGGCATCGTGGTCACGAAATGAGATAAGGACA